>NW_005296121.1:0-623 GCF_000412655.1 Myotis brandtii
CATGCACAAATTCGTGCACCAGGCCTCTAGTATATTAATATTTTACTATGGTTACTCTATTGCAATAATACATTGTGTTTCCAACCACATTAATATAATATCCTTTTTAAATTTTACATTGAATCAAATTCTTCTAAATCAAGAGCCAAACATGAAGCGCATCGACTTAGGAAGTAACCAGATTTAATCTCTCACTAAGCGAAGGACGAAATATAGCCCAGAGGTGGCAAAGACAATGCAATGTCTCCCAGCTCTCCTTTCTTTACTGCATTGCATTGTTTAAAATGCAGAGCGGATCTTAGCTGAAGAGCAGCCTGGCTGTGTCCACTCCCGTTCATCTCTGCACCCTTAGAGATGCTGTGGGCCGGGGATGCCCACCTCCCCGAGGGCGCTCTTACCTCCGCGGGCTCCGTGCCACCTTCTGCAGCGCTCATTCTCCGCGTGCCCTGCTCAGGGTGCGCCAGGGGGGCTGTCTGTCCTGGTGTCTTGGAGAGCAGAAGGAAAAGAAGAAAGAAAATGGCTCTTGAGGTGTTGTTTCAAGGGAGGCCAAGCATTCAAAGTTTCAAAAAGCCCACAGAGCATGGAAAACAGGGACAGCGTCTCTTCCTTACAAGGGAACAGGG
>NW_005296122.1:0-623 GCF_000412655.1 Myotis brandtii
TCTACTATACTATTTTCTTGGTATAGATGAATTTATTACTCTGTCATAATCCTGGTGGTTAGGGAGGATTAACTCACCCATATTACTTTTACATCAGTTATGTATTAATTCAAATTTAACCAAGATTTGAAAAAGTCAATTCATGCCTTTGAGTGGTTGAAGTAATAGGCAGAATCTAGCCTATGATGTGTCCAGAAGAAGGTACTGTGGTTTTGGCATGATGTGGCTTTGGAGAAAGGAAAATAGTGGGGAAAAACCAACAAGTTGCATGGAATTCAACCTCCTGCTTGGAGTATGCAGACATTTTCTCATCTTTAGCATAACATATTGTTACCTTACTAATACGTCTGTCTAGAAAAGTGTTCACTTAAATTCAAATTGCAAGACTATCTCTTTAAATGCTAGAAGGGAATAATTGAAATTACATTTGTTGAGAAGACTATTTTTTTCCATTGAATGGGCTTGGCCCTCTTTTTGGAAATTATTTGACTTTAGATATTTGTTTATTTCTGTGATCTCAAATCTATTTTATTGCTTAAATGTCTTTACTTATGTCTGTACCACACTGTCTCTTTTGTTCATTTCCCTCCAGCTTTATTGAGGCATAATTGACAAATAAAATT
>NW_005296123.1:0-623 GCF_000412655.1 Myotis brandtii
ACCTTTCCTGTAACTATTTTTGTTTGTAAAACATTTCTTCTATTTTTAGGTAGAATGTCTATAATTTCTGATGTCAAAAAGCCATCAAAGAAAGAAGGTATTATTTAATTTGTCCTCTCTTGTGTGTCCTGACCCATGTCCCCCTTCTCACGAAGAGTGGCCTCAGCTACTTCCTTATAGCAATACAAGTGAAGGTCACAAGACTTTTCCTTCTAAGGGACCTGGATGAAACTCCAGAAATAAGGCATCAGAGTGCAGCTCAGTAAAATCAACTTTCTTGCACATCTTAAAAGATAATGAAGTTCAAATGAGACAGTTTTCTGATCGGATGATAATATATAAAATGTATTTGTCATCCCTCTGCAACATGGCTTATCTCTCGAGCCAAATGCAGTGAATGTTAGTTATTGTTTATGTGCGGGGTTGGTGGCTGTGAATCCTTTCCCAGACTCTGTGGGAGAGAGGGTTATGAGCCACTGGCAAGGTCTTTGTAAGAGGGGACCAGTTTTATCAGCCCTCCTGAGCTTTACCGATGGGATGGATTCCATGGCTACCCGAGAGTAGCTTATCGTCAGCGAGCACATTCTAAAAAACACCACACACACACACACACACACACACAC
>NW_005296124.1:0-623 GCF_000412655.1 Myotis brandtii
AGCTAAGCACCTGCTGGATCCTTGCTGCCACGTGCCCTGACCGGGAATCGAACTGGCGACCTCCTGGTGCATGGCCGACGCACACCAGCTGAGCCACCGGCTGGACGGCGCTCCCACTTCCGACTGTGCTCCCCACAGAGGGACTGGTCATCCACAGCGGCTTCTGCTCAGCTCTCAGCAGGGGGTGGCATTTGTCAGGTGTGGTGTACGGGGGAGAGGGGAGGTGCTTCCCCTTCATAGCCTTAAGCACACCACCCCCCATTAGGAGGCCCGAGGGCCTCTACGCACCAAGTCTGTGCCGACTTTCTGTGACCTTGTTTAATCAGAAGAAGCTTCATTATCACGGGAGGGGGGAGGGGTGTCTGTATTTCTGCGAGTTGGGGATTGTCTGAGGTTCCTCCATCTGCATGGCGTGCACAGGGGCGTCCGTACCTGGCCCCACACCCACCTGCGGCCAGAGGACGCCCTGGCACTGGAACATCCAGACGCGGGCCGTTCCCTTCACATCGGTTTCTCCAGACGCACCTGTTGCTGTGGTTCAAAACCTTAAAAAAAAACCCCCAAAAACCCAACCACCCCACCCCATTCTGCCCGGCCGGTGTGGCTCAGTGGTTGAGCATTGA
>NW_005296125.1:0-623 GCF_000412655.1 Myotis brandtii
CCAAATGATTTATCCAGCCTTATATGGCCCTGGGACCCCAGCCCTGCTCTAAAGAAACCACTGTCCCATGCTCCCTAAAACCCAAGATGTTTTTCAATAAGGGATAACCCTTCCTTCACAACTAGAGATAAGGTTTAAAATGTACACCCTCAGCAGAGATAATAGTAACAAATTAAGTATAATATTTGCTATGTGCCACAATTATTCTAAGTGTCTTACACATAGTAATTCATTTCATTCTCACAACAAACCTGTGAGGAAAGAACTATTACTTTCAACCCCACTTTACACATGAGGAATCTTGAGCATCGGGATATCGAGTAACTTCTCAATCCACACACCAGTGGGATGTCTTTTGACCCAATGATTCCATTTCTAGGAATAAATTAACCCACAGGAATGAAGCTCTCTATACACAAATATACTTGTGGTGGCATCATGTAACATGGGGAAAGTTGGAAGCACTCTAAACAGAGTAGCAAGTAGAGATAGCTAAGTCAATGCATTCATTTGCCGTGGGATTTGGACTCAGGCAGGCTGGCTCTAGTACCTTAACCACAACACACTCTCCACCTTAGAAAGAGACTAATGCCCTAGCCAGTTTGGCTCAGTGGATAGAGCAT
>NW_005296126.1:0-623 GCF_000412655.1 Myotis brandtii
ACACACACAACAGTTCATGACAAAGAAAGACCTCCATGTACACGATCATTAGCTGTCTAAATGGTATGAAAACATACACACAAGGGGTGGTATGGGTTTTATTAGCATAGCACACTGAAGTTGTAATATCCAGTTCTGAGCCAAGGGCAGGCAGTGTAACTTTCAGACATTCCTGTCTGACTGTGAAGGAATGGAGGAGGGTGGGGTGGGGTGGAGGGAGGGCGGTGAACACAGCCTGCCGGCCAGATTGCCCCAGAAGGATGGTCCATCCACACTTGGCTCCCACTGAGATCAGGCACCAACATTCCACTGTGGGTGGCACTGGCTAACCAACTCAGCTCAGAGAGATGGGGGGGGGGGCGCGGGTAGGGGGAGCCTGGTCTCCTCAGCCCCTCTGGCAAGTGTCCCACAGGCCTCGAGTATTGGGTCCTGCGCGCTCAGAGGCTGGGTTGGCTAAGCTCACCCACAGGGATGGGCGTGCAGCGAGCCAGAGAGCAGCAGGGCTGCCGCGACCCTTCCGTGTGTCTGCGCGTCTCCGGGGAGGGTTCATGTGTGCTGGGCACCCTGTCTGCCAGCTGGCTGCCGCCCTCTGCAACCTGCTGCAGCCACTCACCCGGACACTG
>NW_005296127.1:0-623 GCF_000412655.1 Myotis brandtii
GGGAGTGTTGGGGTCGTTCTGCTGTTTCGGGGAGCTCGCCCTCATCCTGACACAGCGCAGCCAGCACCTCACGCCGCCTCTCCCCGGGAGAGGCTGGGAAATCAATTCAATCTTCAACCAAACCCCTGGGGGACCCCACAGGTTCTCAGGACGCACTCACACGCTGACCCTCCCACCGGGGTGCACCACATTCCCGCCTCCCTGACCCCCGCCAGCCCTTCCACCAGCCCTGCTCACCCATCCCCAGACCCTTCCTCCTCCAAACTTCTTTGCCTTTGAAGGACCTTTAAGTGGCCGCTTCCCGAGTCCACTTTACCTGAACGGCCAGCAACAGCGGGACACCTGGGCCATGCCCCCCCTCACCCCCGCCCCCGTCCTTACACCCTCCTCTTGCCCCTCCTCTTGCTCTGCTGTGGGCCCCACTCAGCATACAGCAGGCGCTCATCTGTGCTTGGGTGGGGAAGCGGGAGGGCAGAGGCCGCACGGATCAGCCGGATCAGCCGCTGGCCAGCGCTCAAGGGGGAGGGACGGGCCCACACAGACGCCGGGTCACTCACACTCCTGGGAAGCAGCTCCCCTCCGGGTGTGGGGGGCCTCCCCCAACTGCTTTTATGTCATCAGAG
>NW_005296128.1:0-623 GCF_000412655.1 Myotis brandtii
GCTTCAATGAGGTGTTGTGAGGAAGTCATGAATCAATCTGTCTAAAGCATTCAGAACAGTGCCTGATACATAGACTATGTTCAACAAATATCACTGTTAAATTATTACTTACTGAAATTTTCTTTCTAAATGTTATATAATGAACATGTATTATTTTTGTAACAGAAAAACAACTGTACAAAATTTCAGTGTTTCCCAAAAATCTAACAAAGCTCAGTATTTTTTAAAAAATCCTGCCAAGCAGTACTTATGAAGTAAGAGAATATACTTAGGCAATTGTCATTGCATCTTTTAAATGTGAAATGTGACACAATTTAATCCTCCTAGACCTCAGTCTTATTTTCCTTTCTTTTTAGAAACTTAAAAGAAATCAATAATCCATGAAGTCCATGTTTTCTAGTTTAAGTAGGGAAAGGGCAGCGTGCACAGTTATAGTGCATTATTACAATTACAACCAGGTTTAAAAAAGCGTGTGTATAAACAGAAAGTCTAGAAGAACATCCAGACAAATGGATGATGGGATTCTGGTGCTTTTTCCCTTTTCTGTCTCCATTTTCCCCAATGAGCATGAATCCTATATAATAATAGCCTAATATGCTAAGTGTCTGGTCATCCAGTCAGCC
>NW_005296129.1:0-623 GCF_000412655.1 Myotis brandtii
AATGCAGAGAAAGGAGAACTCCAGGAGGGCACGCTGCTTAGGTAAAGGAAAGGCAGAGGGAACCACATGGACAAAAACTCACGGACAGGAGGCTCTTGGAGGGAGGAGACCCACTGGGCAGATGGCAGGCTTTGAGCTGGGAACTAGTACACAGCAAGCTTGGGTGGATAGAGAGAATGGCACAGGGTGGAGTCTGGGCTTAATGTTGGATTGAAAGGGAATCCTTTTAGATTTCAGAAAATTACAGGAATCATAGGATTAAAGCATTTAAATCATTCTACATTGAATTTGCTTCACGTTTAGAAAAGGTTTGAATTTTGTATTTTCTTTCTGCCCTCCGTCTCTGCGAGTGGCCTTCGTGCCCCTGGAGGCCACCCTTCCACCTGCTCCAGGTCCCCTCCCTCCCCTCTTCCAGGACACTCCTCACAGCTTCTTCCCTCCTGCTCCCACCAGCATGCAGGCCTGCAGCATTTCCATCATAGGAGGGAGGGAGGGAAAGAGGGAGGTAAAGAAGAGGAGAAGAAAAGAAGGAAGAAGGAAAACAAATTCTTTCTTGACCTCACATTTCCGTTTCTGTCCCATTTCTCTGCTCTGCCTAGCAGGACAATTCCTCCAAAGAGCTG
>NW_005296130.1:0-623 GCF_000412655.1 Myotis brandtii
GGTGGATAAGACAGCAGGAGGATAAAAGCAGTTCCTTACCTATCCCTCGGGGTATCTCTGAAATCGTGTTTCGAGATAAATCTAACACAATGAGGTTCTGGAATCTTCCGATGAACTCAGGGATTTTCAACAAACCAGTTCTGTGCAGCTGCCACTCCTGTAGCTGATTCAGTTTCAGGAGAGAAGAAGGAAGGGTCTGAGTGGAGAGAAAGGAAAGACAGTCAGGATGTTACATCCATCAGTCCATGTGCTGCCGCACGGAAGTGGGGTCGTAGAGGAATTGTTGCATCTGTGAACAAACCTTGGAAAGTGGGTGATCTTTCCAGTGCTTCATGTTACTCGCTTTTGGGGGGGCTGTGTGTGTGCACGCACGTGTGTGCCTGTGTGTGTGTATGAGAGTCGGTGGACCTGAGAACAATAATATCCATTTCCATTTTGTGAAGTTTTAACTGAGTTATTTGCTTCAGAAACGCTATGTGATTTTCATTAGGCAGATGGTCATCCTTTATTTTTTAAAAAAATGAGAAATGACTTCTGAAAAGGATTAGAAGAAGAAATACTACAAATGATTTAAGTTTACGCAGAGGAGAAGCAAATTGAGTTTTTGCAGACACACACACACA
>NW_005296131.1:0-623 GCF_000412655.1 Myotis brandtii
GGGGAACCAGCCTGCAACCGAAGTGCGTGCCCATGACTAGGAAGTGAACCCATTACCCTTCAGTCTGCGAGGCTGGTGTTCTATCCACTGAACCAAACTGCCTAGGGCCCATGCCTTCATGCCTTTTTTTTGTTCAACAGACTCTAAAAGTTCATCAAGACCAGTTCCCCAGTATATGGCCCCACATGGAAATTCAATTATTTTGAATGAAAGAATAAGTGAATGAATGAAGGGACTTTAGATCTTGGGAGGAGGAGGGGCAGGAACTTCCGATGTAGAGGCAACTGCCTTTAGAACAGCCCCAAGGACAGGGAAGTTGCAGAGGACCTGCATGAGAGGAGAGCCTCAAGGTGGTGCCTGTCAGTGTACAGCTGCCTCCTCTTCTTATCCCACCTTCCCTCTCCCCACACCCCAGTCTGACTTGCCAAAGAGCCTCTGTATAACACGGAAGGAGCCTTCATCGCTCACCCAATCCTTAGAAAAGATACCCTATTTCAGTGTGTATGAAAGTCACTTAGCTCCAGAGGCTACACGCAGGAAATGTTGAGAGCGTGTCGGAAAACTGTACCAGTCCTGGGGGCCTTATTTTAATGATTCTATAAAAGTTCAATTTTTGCTCAGTG
>NW_005296132.1:0-623 GCF_000412655.1 Myotis brandtii
GGGGACATATGTAATACTTTCAACAATAAAGATCAAATAAATAAATAAGGGGGTAAAAAGAAAATAAACATAGCAGAGAAATGCAAAACAGCTGCCCTGAGAGATAACTCTTGGGGTTCATGACACATGGATCAGAAACTGAAAAACTTAGAGCATGTGAATAACAACATCAATGACAAAAAACCATCCAACACCCACAGGTTCTTCCTTAGAGTTCATGTTCAATAGGTACATGTATACAACATCAATATTATTACCCATCAAGCTATAGGTAGCTTCAGACAAAATGACCTCATCAACACTACACCTCACTTAGAAGGAGGGTGGGAAGAGCGAGACGGAGGGTGGGAAGAGACACAGAGATCTCCCGGTGGAGGAAAGCAAGTGGAGTCTCCAGCCAGTGTCCCAAGAGACCATCAACTCTGAATGTTCTCTTTCAGGAACACATTTCTAAAACGCCCTCCTCCTTCGCGTGGAAGAAGCTGAGGATACGTGTGGAACTGTCCCCGGCTGGAAGTTACTCAAGGAAGGTGAGGAGGGAATTCCTCCTCCAGAACAAAAATGTAGGGTGTTCCCCCAAAAATGGATACACACTTTAACAGCTGATAACTCACTTAATTTTG
>NW_005296133.1:0-623 GCF_000412655.1 Myotis brandtii
CCTCTCTAAAATCAATAAAAATGTATTTTAAAAATAATTTCTAGTAGAAAAAGATATAACTTTTAAAAAGGCATTTCCTAGCCCCTACCCCTGTGGTTCTTAAGACATTCAACACAAGCCTTGCTAGTTGGAAATTCTTTCTTTACTAACTGGTTCCCCCCCACCAGGCAGTAGTGCTCCCTGAGGATGGGAACTTTCTCTAACTTACTACTGGGGTTGCCAGTGGATCTTCATGACAGAACACATAACTGAATGTCTGCCAGTTACCCAAATGACTGTCGTCTTTCATGAAGTAGGCTGTTACCCAATCAGCAGGACATTTGCTTCAAGTTTTTTTTCAAGAAGGGGAAGATGAACTTCTACTAAATAGTCTATCTTCCAAGGCCTCATCAGATTTTGAGGTAACTGAAGGTATTTGGGAATAAGGTGAGCTGAATAAGAGTTAGTCTTTGAGCAGCAAGAAAAAGTGAGCAAATTGATCAGGGAGACAGCATCTTCACTGTCCAGGAATGAATACTGGCCTGGTCCTGTGAAAAATGCCCAACATTCTCACTTAATCCCTACAATAACTATAAAGAAGTGTCTCTCAAACTTTAATGTGCATACAAAGACCTGGGGAATCT
>NW_005296134.1:0-623 GCF_000412655.1 Myotis brandtii
CACTTCCCCGGAAATACCTACCATCATAATCACTGCTCCATTGGGAAAACACATTTTAAAGAATTACATATAAAACTTGGAAATTGAGATTCCTTTACTTATAACATCCAATGGGAAATTTCAAAAGGAAAAAAATAACGAACCACGATACAGCTTTCCTAACGCACGGCTACTCCTTCGCTCCGTTGTTCTTAAAAATAATGTATGCAAAGCAGGATTCTCTCTAAATGTACCGCGCTCTCCCGTATACACATTGAAAATATTTGCATACAGTGCGTGTGTGCACGGATACATGCGTGGTAAGAATTTATAAATATGGACTGCGTAAGTCAGTAGCTGGTTTTAAATCTACCCCAACTTCAACAGATTTGTTTTCTGTTCCTGGAGTCCTCAGGTGGGAAACGCTTTCTTGCTGGCTGTGGTTCTAGCCGATGTCCATACTCCAGGGTGTGCAAAAGTGCTTCCCCATTGCAACACAGAGAGAAAGGTTCCAGGACCTTGGTCTTCTAACCTTTTGCCTTTGCTATTAAACGTCGGCTCGGTGAATGTGAGGGAGCCGGGCGAACTCAGACGGTCATGCTACAGTAAACATGATCTTTTGCCCAAGACATTTTTTTTTTTTT
>NW_005296135.1:0-623 GCF_000412655.1 Myotis brandtii
ACTCATTTATTCTCTATGTATTTAAGCAACATTTACCTTCTACACATTTCTCCATTCCTTCCCATTGACCCAGCCCCAGTGAATACTGTCTTAATCTAGGGCATAATCATCTTTCACTTGGATTAATAAACTGGGTGTTATCCATAACTCTAACCTCACTCTGATCCCAGCAGTTTTTTGATGTAGAGAAGGAAAAGAGAGAGTCGAGTAACTTACCATTTAACACCAGTCACCTGGCCTGCTAGCACATATTGGCTAGTCAGTGTTTGGAAATGATACCCAAGCATATCTATGGCTGCTGCTTTGAGTTGAGAAAGGAAGTTCTCTTCTCTGCTCACCTTCATTGTAGGCATGAGACTGAGCAATTCAGTATTTGCTCTGGCTCCTTTTAGAATCCAGGTAATGTAGCCTGTACTAGCCTTTGTTATTCACTCAGTGCTGATACTAGTTTCACCTGTCACATTTAGGCAAGCTCTGGGCATGCCAACATAGCATAAAATTGCTCCCTGAGTTGAATTACCTAATATAGAATTTTAAAGTCTCCTGGGATTGATTTAAAATTGAGAGCAAGCCTTTGTTTCACTTTTCCATGAATTATTAAGATGACAAGAAACCAGGAAATG
>NW_005296136.1:0-623 GCF_000412655.1 Myotis brandtii
GTGTTCATATATGCTTGCATGTATTTGTGTAAAGATAGGAAAACATAGAAGAATATTCAAGTTAACAACTTACTTTTCTGGTAGATTGGAGATGGAAAAATTATTAAATTTTAGATCATACACATTTGCATGGTAACAATCCTTTGGATTAAAATAAATAAACATGAAAGAATTTGAGCTGGGCTGTGGAAGGTGGAAAAAGTCTGATAACCAGAGAGAAATGAGAGGACCCAGGGAGAGATGATGGATGGTATCAATGGTTTTGGGTAAGGCCAGGTGAGGAAGCAGGAAAGTTGGCAGGCATGGAGACTTAACGAAGACAAGGTTAAAATAAAGTACAGGAAGCTTCTAGGGATAGCAGATTCATCAAGATTGTATGTCATTGTTTTCACTTTCTTTTTTTTGGTTAATCCTCACCCGAGAATATCTTTTCCATTGATTTTTAGAGAGAGGAAGGGTGGAGTGGGGGAGAGAGAGAGAAAGAGAACATCGATGTGAGAGAGACATCGATTAGTTGCCTCCTGCACACACCCCAACTGGACCAGGGATTGCGAACCTGCAACCCAGGTATGTGTCCTTGACTGGGACTTGAACTTTGACCCTTCGGTGTGTGGGCCAACACT
>NW_005296137.1:0-623 GCF_000412655.1 Myotis brandtii
TATGGAGAATTTCAAGTTACTTAAGGTCATTGAAGCCAGGAGTAGGAGAGCAGCAAAAGCCAGAGGCAAGAACTTCATGCCTGAAGGACAGGGACATGCCTGGGGAAATGCAGTGGGTGGATGGGACAGAGCTACTTGTGGCACTTGCCCGGAGCTCTAACTTAGACTTTAAATGAGATCAAAAGTTGGGCAGTGAGCCAGTGATAAAGCAGAAATTCCTGCCATCAGGCAAACAGATTTGGTCAGAGTATCTAATTGGCTATTGCACAAATTTACTGAGTACTTACAGAATACCTGAAAGTCTAGCCCCCATTCTTTGAAAATAAGCTTTCTAGCTACTATTGTTAGCAAGGATGAGGCAAAACAGGAACAACTGTGCCTGTGATTTTAGTATTTTGGCACAATATATTTTGTCAATATATATTCAAAGTCTAAAACAAAATTAAACAAAACTATGCTTGCCCTTTGACCCAGAATTAACACATTGAATAAATGGATAAGTTCACAAGGATATAAGTACTATATCCCCTTCTTAGCGTTACTTATAACAAGGGTTTGAAAATCTCAATGTCCATCAATACTTTGCTAATTTATGGTACATTAATTAGAATTTCATGCAGCTT
>NW_005296138.1:0-623 GCF_000412655.1 Myotis brandtii
GGGCAAAGGCCTGGGGTGGGAACCAACTTGGGGAGTCCCACCAACTGGAAGACGCCAGAGCGGCGAGCAGGTGAGGAGAAAAGAGTGGCCTGGTGTGCGGGCAGAGACAGGAGGGAGGGCCCAGTGGGCACAGTCCCAACTCCCGGTTCGTTCAGAAGGAGGTGGAGGTGCACTTTGGTCAAGAGCCTGTGTCAAGACACCGAGGCTCCCAAGGCCAGCCCGGGGCTGCTGACGCCTCACCTCGGCCTTAGCCAAAGCGAAGCTGCACCAGGAACACTGAGAAACTGGAAGCGGGAAAGTTTGTGAGCTCCGTTAATTGTGCCTCCAGCAGAAAGGAAGAAAGGGGAGCTCGGGAGGGACGGAGGGGGTCGATGAGCAGCACAAAATTGGGCTTAGAAAAGAAAAATCAATTTGTGCTCCTTCTCAGGAAGACGCCCGCATGTGGCCTGAATCACTCCTCTGGGTTATTTGGTTTTGCCTTCAAATCAGAAAATTGTAGTTATTATGGCCCCAGGATTGATTGGCGTGGAGGCGGCCTCGGTCGAACCTCGGTCTTTGTCTGCTGAGGTCTGAATCCGAGCTGCTCTCCTTTCCTCCCTGGTGGGTGGGGTGGCTCTGGGGCG
>NW_005296139.1:0-623 GCF_000412655.1 Myotis brandtii
ACATCTAGAAAATACTCAAATGTCTATCAACAATAAAATCGATAAGTTGTTGAAATTCACCAATGCAATTTAATAGAGCATGACACACAGAATGTGCATGAATTGACCAAACATTGTTAAATAAAATAAGCCAACCACAGAGCATGATGTATTGGCTAATGCACTTACATGAAAACAATACTGGTTACCCCTGGGGTTGTACTGACTAGAAGGGAGCAAAGAGGATATTCTGGAATATTTATGATTTGTTTCTTTATTGGATTTTCAATTACATGGACATGTAAGATCTCAGCTTGTGATAGTCTATTAAGTTGTATCCTTAGGATACGTGTTCTTTTCTGTATGATATTGTTTCTCAATCAAAAATGTTATAAGAGAGAGAAAGGAAATAAGTATATTACATAGAAGGTGAAAATATAGCAAAGTGCCATTTCTCCCATTAAAGTGGAGGGTTTTCTGTGGAAAACATTTAACTGAAATCTACAGTATGTTTCTTTTTTTAGATTTAATTTACTAATCAATTGATATCACTTTATTAATTGATTATTCCACATTAAAATACTAGCAGAGTCCAAAGCTGTTATTACAAGATATTGACATTGATACAATCCACTGATTTTATT
>NW_005296140.1:0-623 GCF_000412655.1 Myotis brandtii
CATCATCTTTCCATCACAAATCAATAAATACAGCTCCACCAATCACCACCATCTCCTTTTATGACACTGACTCAGCAGATAAAATGTCAGAGGTCAGTTCCTTCCCATGTGTTTTGGATTCCATCCCTTTTCCTTCTCATGAAATGTTGTCTTCTGAGATTTTCCTTCTCTGCTGCTTCTCCTTTCTTTCTTTTTCTCCTTCCCAGACTATTCTCATCAGAAGAAATGTGTCCTAATATCTCCCATCTTAAAAACAAATAAAAGAAAACGATCCAAAAAATATATAGACCTTGACCCCACATGCTACTCCAAACTTTGTGGAAAAGTAGTATGTGTGCACCAATTATTTCAAATGCCCTCTTAGAATTCCTAACTTTTCTGGGCCAGATTAGTTCTTATCCATGGATTGTGAGTAAAAGTAATGGTGTACCTTCTCCATGTGGACTCAGAGGCCACGTGATCCAGATGGCAAAACTACGGAATGGAGAGTAGGGCAGTCATCAATGAACACTGTGACATAAATAATTATCCATCACCATTGTCTATTAGAGGCAGCTACACAAATTACCCTGATTAGAAGAGCTATCACTCTATTTCTCCACTCCTTTCCACAAATCATTTTT
>NW_005296141.1:0-623 GCF_000412655.1 Myotis brandtii
TCAATTTGCATATTACCTCTTTATTATATAGGGTTATACATGATATATGTGATATGTATAATATTTTATCTTCATATATTATATTTATGCAACATATCTTATGCACAATATATTTTTATTTGTGTATATATGTATATGTGTGTGTAATATTCTGTCTATATATCTTATATACCTTATATATGCCTATATATCCTATATACTAGCAGTTAGGTCTGTTAGTCTTAGGATCATACATTGAGAAGCAAATACATGCTAATAATTTTAGAATTGAAAGAAACCTTAGAATTTGTCTGCTAGTGACATTCTTTAAGATAACCTGAAGTTTTTGCTGCTCTGTTGGGTAATTTCCAATTCAAAAATGATGATAACTCCAAGGGACTAGAGAGGGGGTAAAAAACTCAGTTTGGTTAACTACTCAGTTCCAAAGAGTCCTTTGAGCAGCCGGGCCAGTGGTTGAGTGCCAACCTATGAGCCAAGAGGTCTCAGTTAGATTCCCTCAGGGCACATGCCTAGGTTGCAGCTTCTATCCCCAGTAGAAGGCATGATCAATGATTCTCTCTCTTATTGACATTTCTCTTTTTTAAAGATATTTTTATTCATTTCAGAGAGGAAAGGAGAGGGAG
>NW_005296142.1:0-623 GCF_000412655.1 Myotis brandtii
CCCCCCCCCGCCTCTCCCCTCCCCTCTCCGCCCCTCTCAGCCATGTCTCTTTGTCTCAGTAAAGCCACACTCCTCATTAAGTCAACACGGGAGAAGCTGAACTTCCCTTGAGGGAACCTGGCTGCTGCCCTAGATCCTGGACAAACCATGGGAGGCGCAGGGAGGGACCCGGCTCCTTCAGAGGAGTGGGCTGCATGCCCTGGGCCCAGGAGGCGGTGCCCTGGACTCCTCTTCTACATGCTGGGGGAACCAGCTCCTCACTCGGGGTCAAGCAGCACTGCCTTTTCTTTACAGGCATATCTGACGGAGTTCACACGGTCCTCCAACTACTGGATTGGCCTCAACGACAGGGGCACGGAGGGCTCTTGGCGCTGGATTGATGGGACACCATTCAATTATGCTAGGAGCAGAGTGTGAGTCCAGTCACTGTCTGGTGTTGTCCCAGGTACTGTCTTGGGCAGGCCTGCTTAGTGATTCCCTGTCCTGTGTGTGTATACCTGCCCACTGAGTGCTACTGGTATATGTGTGATATGTGTATGTTATGTGTTTGATGTGTGTATGGTATATGTGATGTGTATATGCAGTGTGTGTGATTATTTATGATGTGTGTGTACAGTGTGTGT
>NW_005296143.1:0-623 GCF_000412655.1 Myotis brandtii
GACCCACAGGTTGAGAACCACTGCTCTAGAGTTTAGAGATTGTTTTATATGGACATTAATCTCTTCCTCCACCAAAGATAAGTGTCCATTATAATGCGATGTTTTCTGCAGGCTTTTGTTTCCAGCCACAAAGCTTTATACAATATTTACACTCAGCCCCATTCTTGTAATTACACCTTTCCTTGAAGCCATTAGCATTATTGAGAAAATGATTCCTTCATTTGGAATTTATCTTCCAGCAAAGCCCCAAATTGTTACCACAAAATAGACTGCATGCTCTCCCCTCTATGGTAGCACATTTAGTGCTGAGAATTTAAAGCCTAAGAAATCTTAAATGCTACACCAAATAAACAGAATCCTCAATTTAGAAACTCTTAATTGTCTATACTAATGGAGGTTTTCATAACCCAGATAACTTGAAGGCAGGGAAAACCGAAGCTTCACTGAGCATTTGATTTTAACCCTCATTTTCTCATCTTTCTCTCCTCCCTCTGGCTGGATCTTAACAGTTGAAAATGAGCAGCAGAATTCAGCTGAATTGGCTTTCTCTGTCTTCCTTGCTTTCATCTTCCTTTTGTTTAGTTGAGAGTCATAATACATTGGTAGTGATAAGTAGGTGAAAT
>NW_005296144.1:0-623 GCF_000412655.1 Myotis brandtii
TGGAGGGCCAGGGAGGGAGTTCCAAGTTGAGGGCCCGGTTTTATCAGTGAACACAGACTGGATGAGTCACGGACAGTGAGCAGGTGAGGAACGGACAGTGGATGGGGACAAAGGTAAACTCTGGGGGTGAAATGCGAGGTTAGTAAACTGACTACCAGCTGTGGCAGAGGAAGAGCCTGTGGGTTGTTGATGAAACCCTGTAGAGGACACCCCCGGCTCTGCATTCTTCTCTTGCAGAGCTCAAGTGCAAGTCCAGAGAAAATGAAAAGTCACGTGTTCCCACTGGGGACCAGTCAGGCCAGCCCCGCAAAGGGAGGGGCCTGGCCATCAGGTGCAGAAACCACATGACACAGAGCGGGAGACCTGCACGTTGGGAGGAGCAGTCATGGAAGCATTAGAGAGAAGGGAATTGTGGGCAGCAGAGCTGGGGCTCCTTGGGTAATATCAGGGTTTAGGGGCTGGCTGTGGGGAGGGGTTGTGAAAAAGAGGAGGGGGACAAGGTTCCTTGGGAGCTGTTAAAGTTGTAGAGGTGGGGGCAGCATTGGGGCCAAGATAAAACCCGTGATCCTGAGGCCAGAGGTATCAGTTCATTCATTCAACAAATATTTATTGAGCACCTACTA
>NW_005296145.1:0-623 GCF_000412655.1 Myotis brandtii
GGTCCACACACCTGGGGGTGGACCCAGCGGGTCCCTCCCAGCGCCAGGTTCCAGCCGTGTCCTGCTGATTCTAACACACGCCTCCCTGCTCCCCTCCCCGCCAGGGTCACAGCTACAGTCTCTAAAATCAGTCTAGGGTGGATTCACCGATGTTAGCGCTGTGGGTTGATTCTTGCTGTCTTTGATTTCATCATAATTTTTACCACAAATGGGCCCATGATCTTAAGGGTTCCTTTCACTTTTCCTGTTTCCAGCCGAGTGTCTCCGTGGCTAATACAATAGGGTGTAAAAACCTGCACGCAGAATCGGTTACGGAAGTAGAGTTACATAACGTATTTCCAAATGAATAAAAAGAAATTGCTTAGCTCTGTCATTTGTTGAATAAGTTGACAAGTTGATTTTTAGCAGCATCACTTGGTCAAACAAGCAAAAAAAAATTTGTATGTTATAGTACCAGGAACCATAGAAAGGAAATGAAAGCAGTTTTTTAAACCAGCTCTGATACTAACATCTAATACAGGCGGCAGACAGAAAACACTGAAGTCACAAATCAGCCTCCCTTAGGACTTAGAGCCCCAAGCCCCAACCAGGGTTTGAAGAATGCAGGCAGCAAGCCCACCGCC
>NW_005296146.1:0-623 GCF_000412655.1 Myotis brandtii
GGGAAGCCTAATGTGTAGATTGGGTTGTGGCTGATGGGCATGTGGGCAGCAGCTAGGAATAGGAGAGACAGTAAATGAGGCCTAGTAAAGTGAGTATCGAGGTAGATTCCAGCAAAGCCAGAGGTTGAGGGAAAAGGGATGCTGGTGAGAGGTTGCTGAGAGACCTGTGGAACATGGGCTGGGTCAGGAAGTGAAGTAAGAGTAGGTAGGTGTGGTGGCTTTTATCATCTCTTCCACTCAAATAAAGCTTTACCATTTTACAAAAGTTGTTTTCATTGACTCTCACAGGAACCCTTCAAGAGGGCATGAGTATTAGAAGTCAAAGGTCTCACTTAAAAATGGGAAAACCAAAGACTCACCTAGGTCAGGCAAGTTCCTTTACTTAATCCAAGTTAATGGCCCTTCTGAGACTCAAATAAGGCCTTTTGACTGACCTTCACTCCTTTACCTTCTGAAAATGTGTTCTATGATCAAAGACATTAATGATAATAGTAAGAAGAAGCAACAGCAACTAACATTTATTGAGGACTCACCTTGTGTCAGACCTTGTTCTAAGTGCTTTGTATATTTAACCCACTTATTTCTTTCCTCCTCCTCCTCCTTCTTCTTCCTCTTCTTCTTCT
>NW_005296147.1:0-623 GCF_000412655.1 Myotis brandtii
GGGACTATTACTATCATTGCCATTTTGCAGAGAAGGAAACTGAGACATGGAGTTTTCAAGTAAATGTGAAGTTCATGTCATTTATAAATGCAAGCACCTTATGTAATTAGTAAATGTGGAGCTGGAATTCTAACCAAGGCAGCCTGGCTGCAGAGTCCAAGGTCTTCACTCTTCTCTGCAGCAGCCTGTGGACTGTCTAGGACTCCTGACTTCCAGTCCAGGGTGCTCTCCATGCCACAGTACAGGCATAATCTCTAACCCTTCTTTTCATTACCAGATGTCTGTTAGGCATTGCCATGAATGCTATTATCTCACTCACTCACTCACTCACTCAAGTTCTTGTCACAGTTTTTATATGAGGACACTGGGGCTCCAAAGAATACAGTAAATTTCCTTTGTTCTCACATTTAGTTAGTGGCAGGGCCAGGATTGAACCCAAGTCTGATTGATTTTAACTTCCGTGCCCTTTCTGTATAACACTTGGTTACCAGAGAGGGTACACTGGACCTGAGATCCTTGCCACTCTGATTGCTTAGTTTTGTGGGGGAACTGATGGGCACTTGGTGGAAAGATAAGAGTTCTTCTGGCGATAAGTGTGTGAACTCTTTCGACGACAGGTCCAG
>NW_005296148.1:0-623 GCF_000412655.1 Myotis brandtii
TTTTGTGCACCGGGCCTCTAGTATATATATATGTATGACACAGCGTCATATAGAGTCCTATATTCCAGCTTGTCTCCAGTACAACTGTGTTGATTACAGTGGGTTTATAATAGATCTTGAACTCTGGTAGTGTGTCCCCCAACTTTGTTCTTTTTCAAAATTGTTTTGGCTGTTCTAGTTCTTTTGCCTTTTTATGTAAATTTTAGAATCAACTTGCTTATTTCTAAAAAATTTCTGTTGAGATTTTGAGTGAAATTGTGTGGAATATGTAAATCAGTATGCAGAGATTTGACAAATTAACAAAATTGAGTCTTCCAAATTACGAACCTGGTATATCTCTCAGTTTATTTAGGTTTTAAATTTCTCAGCAGTGTTTTGTAGCTTTAAGTACACAGACTCTACACAAGTTTTGTTAGATTTAGATTTAAGTAGTTCATGGTTTTTGGTGCTATTGTAGTTGCTATTTCCCTGTTGATCATATTTCTCCACTCCTTAAACATACTCATTTGATCCTTTACTTGTAATGGAATCTTTATTCACTTGGAATAAGGAATAAGGAATGATTTCTGAGCTGGGAGCTCAAAGGTTTCCTTAATTTGACAACTAATTATTTCTCACCTCTC
>NW_005296149.1:0-623 GCF_000412655.1 Myotis brandtii
GGCCTATAGTCTTACATAATGAAGAGTTTTCCCAGGAAGAATTGAAGTTATGCTCCTAATTAGAAGGATTTGGAATACCAGATGGTAGCACAGTTTGAAAAATAGATGTTTGTCATTTTCATTGGCACAATCTTTTTAAACTGAGAAAAGATTCAAGAATGCTGTGACTTGCACCAAATTTAAAAGCTGGAATGATTTATCTGCTTAATTAAGGACGATGATACAAATTTAACAGAAAAACATATACATATACCACTTATAGAAAATAAGATGGACTGAATATTCATATTTATTTACATATCAGCTTTTTATAATGCTGGGTTACATAATAGGGAAAAAGTAAAATCTTAAGGAATAATTCCCAGACTAAGAGATGGTAGCCTCTGTGAGTGAGTGACATTAATCAAATAAGCACACTAATTTATGTAAAATAGTATGCATAAAAAATTCATGATTATGTACAACAAATAGAATATAACACTTTCTAAATTAGAAAATGCTTTTATTATTTATTTATTGCATTAGAATGCTTACATATCATTAAATCTTGGAGGAATCATGCCACCTGGTATAAGACTATACCACAAGACCATAATAATCAAAACAGCATGGTACTGACATAA
>NW_005296150.1:0-623 GCF_000412655.1 Myotis brandtii
CAATAAAAGCATGTCCTCAGGTGAGGATTTAAAAAAACAGCACGTATTATATCTAGGTTATATTTCTAAGGAAACTGAGCCACAGAAAAGTCGAGTAACTTGACCAAAATCACACAGCTAGAGAGTGACAGAAACGGGATTAAGATCTAGAAGGAACAGACTTCACCAGCTTCATCCACTCTCTCCCGCGCCTCTGTGAGCCCACGGCAGGGCAGTGGCCTATCCAGCTTTGGATAACCTGCTTTGAAAGACTTGAATGTTAAGCCCAAGATCAAGGAAGAGAAGAAGTCCCCGTTCTTTGTACACCAATGTGTAGAAATGGTAACTCATAAATGGCGGATTGAGAGCAGACTTTAAAATTTCTCCTCAAACGATTTTTTTGTCTTTTTTAACTTGAAGTGGTACATGCCAATCTAATGTAGTACCGAAGTTGGAATTTTTCACCCCAATAGGAAGCCTAAGCAGTTGGCTTCAGTCCAGGCCCTGAAAGAGTCTCTAACAATGGCGTGAACCTCCAGGACATGGTTAGGGAGTCACGCTCAGAATTATTCCCTAGTGTGTTGGCCCCTCAACACTGAGAAGAAACCTCTTCTCCCCTCCAAGTCTAACATTTTAGAAGAGAG
>NW_005296151.1:0-624 GCF_000412655.1 Myotis brandtii
GCCCACCATGTGTATGTGGTTCTCCTTTTTCTGATTTGTGCTCAGAAATAGCCTACTGCTCTGAAATTGGGTGGGAGGAGGACCTGTCTGCCTGAATTGCATGAGCATCTTGTGCACATGAAGGCTTGCAAGCATTTAGGCTGGTTTATCTTCTGGAAAAGAGGAAGGCACTTGCTTTCAGGTTTAAAAATTAGATTTAGTAAGCTTGGATTTTAATTAATAAATGGATTTTGATAAATTCCAAGTTTGTTTACCAGAGCCCTCTCCAGTTCTGAAGAGTGAATGATCTGCCCCAGAA
This sequence comes from Myotis brandtii, assembly GCF_000412655.1. Taxonomy (NCBI): domain Eukaryota; kingdom Metazoa; phylum Chordata; class Mammalia; order Chiroptera; family Vespertilionidae; genus Myotis; species Myotis brandtii. The sequence goes on from NW_005296151.1 coordinate 299, forward strand.
AAGCTTAAGGACTAAGTCCTGTCCTGTCCCAGTGGTAAGCACTCTTGAGTCCCATCCTCCCAGATGCCTCATCAGATTCCTGGGCCCTTAGAAAGCTGATGTCTCAATGGAGCAGTCAAGCTTCATGCCTGTGTCACATAATGCAGGCTAGGGGTTTCTTTTTTGTTTATTTTCTTTTCTATTTTAATCAACAGTTACTGTGTCCTTAAAGAATTAGAGTCATGAAATTCTTTGAGATTTTTAAATCCAGGTATTTTGGCAGGGTGCTCAGCAGGCTCTAATCCATATGCATGCTTGATAAGGACTTTATTAGTCTAGGGCAGTGA
>NW_005296152.1:0-624 GCF_000412655.1 Myotis brandtii
GTGCGCTGTCTTTATAACCCTTTCACATGTTCACCTCTAGTATGTTTTAAACACCTGACATAATTCTCCAAAATGGTCCCACCGCCAGAAACTGTTCTCTTCAAAGGGAAGGGCACATGTCATCCTTTCAAAGCAGACGTGGGAAATTGTACAAGAAGAAAACCAACGAAAAACTATCCTTTAAAGGACAGTATTATGAAAGTTTCTGGTGTTTCTGTTTCGCTTCCTAAATTATTTATTCTCAAAATAAACGTTTCAAATCGAATGATTGGACACTAATTTAAATGAGTAAAAGTACACTTAGGGTCAGAACAGAAGTTTAGGGACACAAACCTCTCCACCAACATCTGTTTAGGTCCTCTTCCTGCCTGAACTGCAGTTCAACTCCACTAGGCCTGGAAGTGCTGTGTGAGGAACTGTGTGTGCGTTTGTATGGAGCACAAACCCTGAGCCAAACTCTCCGGGCGTCGGACCCTGACTCCGTGGACAGAGGAAGCCACCATCTCGCTCTGTGCTCTATACTGAGATCTCACATGTGGATAATCATGTTTAAAAGGTGGTTCAAGAAGTGTCTGGCACCCAGAAAACATTAAGTATGAGTTTCTTGAATAAAATGATCTCCAC
>NW_005296153.1:0-624 GCF_000412655.1 Myotis brandtii
AAAAAAATCCGCATTATTAACCGGTACACCTAGTAAGGAATAGAAACCATGGTTTGGGGCTGGAAGAGTTCAGGGCCAGGAGATGGCATCAGGGAAGAAGCTAGAGCCTGGAGGATGGAGAAGACAGGTATGGGGGCCCGGAGGGCACTCAGGCAGTGAGCAGTTGGGTAGCAAATATGGGACCTAGAACCCGGAGCATAGGCCCGGCTGTGAGTACTGGGGGCACGCCTGGCCTCAGGCTTGTGGGGGAGGATCCACAAGGGCCCTGGGGCTTGCTTGGTCAGGAACGGGGAATGCAGCCAGAGCACCTAGAGATAGGTCCGGACACAGGTGTGGGGAGCGGCGTGCACACAGGGAAGGGCAACTGTCTCTGGAGGGGGTCCTCACCTCCTGGTCTGATAGGCCTGGGGACAGGACCTCACTTACCATCCCACAGTCAGGCCCCGGCGGTGTTGACAAGCGGGCCCTTCCCCCTGGCTGGGGAGCTGAGATGTGGCATTGTTAAACTGGAAGTGAGTCACCGAGCTTTTCCTTCCTTCTCTTCCTCTCCACTTTGCTTGTCTGCATATTCTCATACTCCCCCCCCACCCCCCCTCCCCCCGCTTACACACACACACACACACA
>NW_005296154.1:0-624 GCF_000412655.1 Myotis brandtii
CTACTCTTGCACAAATTTTATGCATCAGGCCTCTAGTTTATATTATAAGTGGCCACCTCATATTCTTTTTTTGGAATAGGGAAAGCATAGATAATGTTTCTCAAGTCCTTAAATATAATATGCACTTGCCATTATAGGTCCTATTTCGAAAAGAACTGGATAATTACCAAATTATTCTATTTTTACATCTTTCCATTATTTTAAATCTTTATCCTCTTTTTCTTGAAAGTTACAACAGGTATATCAGGGATTGAATGACAACCTGTACCTGTTTTTCCTAGGAGAAAGTGAGTTTTAAAGAAAGAAAAATGGGGAATTTGGTCCATGGAAAGTTTCTTAACCTTTCAGTGTATTGGTCAGGAAGGATAGGTGTGGTGTGGTGCTGGACACCATTGAGTTCAAGCTTCTAGATGCCAGGTGACCATACCAAGTTGAAACAGGTTTTGCCTCTTGATTCGATTCAGGAGAACTCTGTTCTAATACAGTACTTGATACAATATACCATTGGACGTGTATGTCATTGTTTTCCAACAAGGTAGCAACTGGAAAGCTGTATGGAGTTTTGAGCACAGTTGCCATCTATAATAATCTTCTATAATAATAAAAGCATAATATGCAAATCAA
>NW_005296155.1:0-624 GCF_000412655.1 Myotis brandtii
ATGAGTAATGAATAAAGGAAGTAATAGAACAAAAAGATCAAATATAGTAATATAACAAATCCAATTAAATGCATATTCTTAAAACAAGATGGGAAAAAATAGAATCAACAGCTCCAGAGAGCTTGGTGTGTGTTTTTTGTTATATGTGACTTTAGTTTACAGCTCTTGGTTGTGGTGGTTACAGAAGGCCAGCAAACCTCTTCTTAATTTTTTTACATAATTTTGAAATGCAAGAATGTCTCTGTAGCCTCATGCTGAAGGCAGGTATTTCCAGGTATTTTTTTTTTTAACTTTCTATGAAAGAAACTGCCAACAACTTTGGCCCAACTTCACTGTTCTTCCTTTTCAGCCCCAGTGGAAATGCAAAGCCTGTGCTTTATTCCTGCCCAGGGAGACACCAAGTCCACATTTTGCTCTTGCTATTTTAGTGAAGGCATCATTTTTCAAGAGGAAATGCATAATTTGACTGAATCGTGTGCAAATCACACTCATGCCTCGGGAATTCTCACTGGGTAGCCCACAAAGGGAGCTACCCAGTTTTCTATTGCAGCATCTAAAAATAATCCAGAGGAGCCCAGCCGGCATGGCTTATTGGTTGAATGTTGACCCATGAACCAGGAGGTC
>NW_005296156.1:0-624 GCF_000412655.1 Myotis brandtii
CTCCTGGTTCATAGGTCAACACTCAACCACTAAGCCAAACCAGCCGGGCATAATTCATAAACTCTTAAGGGCTCTAAGTAATATAATTTTAGAGGAAGTTGCTTGGGAAGTATATATGCCCCTACCCTTTTTTAGTAAATAAATAATATGGAACCATAGAAGTTAAAGGAGTTGCTCAACATTATATCTATAGTTAAATCAGATCCCAAACTAAAATTCAGAATCATACTCTCTAACAGCACGTGAGTTCAGTGATTCTCAAAACTGCAGTCTATTAGAGTCACTTGGGAAGTTCTGAAAAAATTCTAACACTTAAGCCATACCCCACACCAGTCAAGCCAGCGTCTCTGCAGATGTGATCTAGACATCCAGGATTTTCAAAGTTCCCAAGTTAATTCTAATCTGCAGCGAAGGCTGAAAATCACTGCAACTAACGCCTTACAGATGCCAGAAAACTAGCAAAGGGGTCTCTTCAGGTTTAGCTGGATCCAATCCTTCACTTGTGAGTTGATAAATTAAAATTAATATCCTCATTTTACAAGTTAAGAAAACAGAGCTCTAGTTTCTGCTATAATATTCCCGATAAACCGATATCAGAGTATACTGGTATGAGTCAAAATTTCA
>NW_005296157.1:0-624 GCF_000412655.1 Myotis brandtii
TAATGACTGAAATATTTGCTTCCAATCCTGATGACTTTCAGTGTCTCTGGACTAGAGGTCTTCATTACTGAAGAAGGAGTACCTCTTTCTTCCTCCACCAGGACACACAGCAATAGTTCTATTAATCAGAAAGTTGAAGCTACCACCTGGTCACATTGGGCTCATCATTCCAGTGAGTAAACCAGTGAGGAGGAGATTACTATTTGGCTGGGTTTGTTAATTTTAACTCAAGAGAAAATTGAGTTGCTATAACATAACACAAATATTGAGAGGTATGTCTGTTAAGTAGGAGATCCTCTAGGGGTGACTTGATAGTACTTTCATATGTTATGATTAAAATCAATGGAAACTATAACAATCTAACAGAAGCAAGACTGATCACAGAACACTTCAATAATAAAGGCTAGGGCCACCCTACTAGAAAGGAACTATAATCAACTGAGTTGCCTGCTGAGGGCAAAATAGCTAGTGGAAAAAGAAAGTTATGAATACCAGCTATCAGTGCATGACCCATTGCAGACATGAGGACTATAATAATTATGATATGTTTTCTTATTTTGATGTTAATATAAATGTTTATGTTTGTGTGGCATACTGGAAGCTTCCAGTCAAGTGTTGTTGTTT
>NW_005296158.1:0-624 GCF_000412655.1 Myotis brandtii
CCACTCAAGAGGCCTAAGAACCAATACACCTTGGGGTTGGCTTTATATTGCAGCAAAGCACCACCCAATTAGTTCCAGAAATGGCATACCAAAAGGAAGGTCTTTGTGGGCACCAGACCCTGTCGGGGCAAATTTCACTTTGTGAAGTTATCCCCTGCACAGCAGCTCATATACTGTGGTAGTGGCCAATTCTCATAGCCTGAGAGTGAGCCTCACCCACAGATATAACAACAACAACCAAGGCTCAACTACAATAGGAGGGAACACATAACCTACACAAGGGCCCCTCCAGAAGCACCTGGCTCAAGTGATCAGAACTGTGCCACTGAGCTCCACAGGACACCTGTTACATAAGGCTACCCTACCAAGAATAGGAAACATAGCAGATCTATCCAATACAAAGAGGCAGCCAAAGGGGGAGAAAAAGAAACATGCCACAAATGAAAGAACATGAGAAATCTTCAGAAAAGAACTAAATAAAACAGAGGCAAGCAATCTATCAGAGTTCAAAACAATGTTATAAGGATGCTCACAGAACTAAGGGAGAATTTCAACAGCATAAGAAAAAAAAATACATAGAAACTATAAAAAGAACCAATAAGAAATTAAGAATACAATAACTGA
>NW_005296159.1:0-624 GCF_000412655.1 Myotis brandtii
CTGGTAGAAGCTGATAGAAACACGGCAGACACTGAAAACGTTGTCCCCTGAACGCCCAGCCAGAGCTCAGGCCTCTCTCGGCCCAGTTACATCCCATGTTAGGTCTGCAAATAAACTAGTCGAGGAAAACATTCAAGGTGTTTGCCAAAGCTGCTGGTGTGTTCCTGCCCCCGGCCTGGCTCTGTGTGTCATCTCAGGTTCTCTCAACAGCCCTGCAAAGTAAGTGTTTTTCTCTCCATTTTCTGGATGAGAAAACCGGAGCTCAGGGAGGGTAGCTGACTTGCTCTGAGTCCCATGAGAGCGGAGCTGGACTCAAAGCCAGGCCTGCCTGGCCTCGGTGCCACCGTCCTCCGCCATGGCTGCCAACGCCAGTGTTGACTGTGCCCTCCTGAGGTGGGCAGCCTGGGACCGCTCCGCAGGTCTCCGCGCACCCCTTTTCCTCAGCTTTCCCACAGGACAGGAGAAAGATACCCCCAAGACGGGGCTGTGTCACCTCCCTGCGGGCCAGCCCCAGCAGTTAGTTACCTGCAGGACAGAGCCGAAGACCCACCTGTGTAGGAAAAAGTTTACCCTCAACACAGGCTCGAATCCACTTATACTCAAGTAATTAAATTGACACCATAA
>NW_005296160.1:0-624 GCF_000412655.1 Myotis brandtii
CAGATGGGCCTCACTGGTCAGATCTGCACCCCACAGGCCATTGCTTCCCCCCACGTACATATGAGCATTAAGAAAACCCCCTTTTCATGATATATAGCATTTCTGCAAATAACTGATTAAGCTCGGGTTTTGATGCTGTTGTTTAAAGGTTCACTTAAACAATCTAGATCTCTCTCCTTCCCTGCCACCTCCTCCCTGTCCTTTCTTTCCTGGATGGTATCTGAAGCAGACTTTCTCCTCCTTCTCCTCTTCTCCCTGCCAGCCTTTTCCAGAATAGCTTCAGGAGGTAGTGCTCTATAGAGTGTCAGTACATTTCAGGTGACACAGATGGTGAAGGCATTTTATAGAAACGTGGTTGTCACCATCGGACTGTTGACAGATCCATTAGTGCTCCCTTTTCAATTTTCACTTCCCCCTTCCGTCTTACAGCTCTCTCCAGACCTGATACTTTGCCGTGGTGCTTGGAGGAGCTCTTTTGTCATTGAAACTAGCATTGTTCAGTGCAGACAGGACCCGGTCTTCTGCGGAGCTCCCAGCTTCCTTTCTCGAGCTAATGTCGGATTTGGCTCCCTCTGACCCCCTCACTGCTGTAGGAAATATTTCCTGGGCTTTCTTGTTCCCCTC
>NW_005296161.1:0-624 GCF_000412655.1 Myotis brandtii
GGAGAAAAGGTTCCCCACCCCTGGTAGAGCACCTCAAGTTATCCACTCCGAAGGTCCTAGATGCCAGGCGAGGATGCAGGGCCCCTGGGCTTAGCTTTAATGTCCATCCTTCTTCTGAGAGAACAGCGCTGCCACTACCCGGTTCTCGGGATCCTAAGCAGCTCTTTGACACCCAGGGAACACAGACAGGGGTGGGGTCTTTTTCCTGCGTCAGCAAAATAAAATTAGACTTCCAGGGGGAAGATGTGCAGCTTAAAAAAGTAAAAAGAATCTGTCCCTTACACATCAGTCCTTCTTTTCAAGGTTCCTGCAATGACTGGCACTTTTTGGACATGTGCTTCCGAGGTTCTGGTTTGTCAGTTGCTTTTTAAAAACAGCTGTTTTGGGGTCTAAATGATGTGCCCGGTACTGGCTGACCCATAGCTGGTGGCATCCTAATGGTGGGGGGCGGGGCGGCGTCTTGGTGGCCGTTCCTTCTCGCTAAGGCCCTTCATTCTCAGAGAGCGCCTCTGTACCAACCTGAGTCTGGGTATCTGCACATTCTCCCCACTTGCCTAACCCTTAGCAGGAGCTTCCTTAACCCTTTTGCCTTCCTCCCTTTTCAGACTCCTGATGAATGATCTT
>NW_005296162.1:0-624 GCF_000412655.1 Myotis brandtii
GCACAGAGGCGTGCTGGCCGGCAGGACGGGTTCGGGTCTGCCCTGCGTCAGGGGGAACCAGAAAGGCTGCCGGAGGAGGCGGGGATACGATCGGACTTACACTTCACAGAGGTGATCTGCTGCGGTGGGAATAGTGAAAGGAAGCCAGACTGGAAGGGGAGAGAATAACTGGGCAAGGGCTTCAGAATACCCAAAGGAAGAAAGGCTGCTGGTGATCGGAACTAAGAGGGAGTTGGGATGGAAAGCAGCCCGTTGGCTGATAGTAAGGAGTTAAAAGTCACCAAGAACTTGGTGATTAAATCTCGGCAGGGCGTGTGGGAGACAGCAGCATCTGGGATGCACCCACGTGTTTCACATGGGGAACTCCGGTGAGCAGGGGAGTCACCCAAAGGCACGGAACTTGGGGTGGGGAGGAGAGAAGTTTCATTTTTGACATTTTTAGTCTGAAGGTTCTTAAAATGTCCAAGTGGTGATGCCTAGTAGGCAGGTGGGTATGCAGAACAGGGATCTGGGCTGAAACACACAAGGGCGCGGGGATTGGGGAGGCCTGGGCCAAAGCCAGCAGCCGGTCACACAGGCCCAGGCAGGCGTGAGCACCTGTCACAGGCTGCGCTCAGGGCCAGG
>NW_005296163.1:0-624 GCF_000412655.1 Myotis brandtii
CAGATGCCCCTGTAGTCAGGAGGACTCCCAGGACTGATGACAGCAAATCAAGTAAGGCTAGCTGAAGTTCTGAGAAGAGTGTTACTTTAACATTGTGCTAACTCAAGGAGATGAACTGGTTTAGATTTTAACTCTGAAATAATACAAATAAAAGAGAAGGATAGAGTAGTGGAAATAAAAAGGAAGATAGATCCTAAAATGTTTATAGCAAAGGGTGCAAAAGCCACACTTAAGGCCCACCATTGGAGTAAGGACACAATAGAAAGCTTTTAAAAACAGATCTCTTGCCTGAGCTGACCCCTTACCCCTGAGAAAAGAGTCAGACCTGGTTCAATTGGTTTAATCATCCAATCCCCATCCCTGCCTCGTTTGGAACTTCTTTAACCTTTTACTAGTAAAAGGAACAGGATGGGTTAACATTTGTTATCCTGCCCGGCTGCTGGAAAGGGCAGAACGGGAAACCAAGCATCCAGGGAGAAGCAGGGCTCATGGGATTGGTGAACTGTATCAAAATGAAAAGAGCTCAGAACTTGTAAGCTTGCTGTTTCAGTGTTCAGAACAAAGCTTTAAATGAAAGTTCTAGAACTGTGGTACTTGTATCCACAGACTATATTCTTTCTTTCT
>NW_005296164.1:0-624 GCF_000412655.1 Myotis brandtii
CCATTTTACAGATGAGAAATGAAGGCACAGAGATGATAGACAGCTTGTCCATAGGCTCCCAGTGAGTAAATATTAGAGATCTGCCTTGAGAGCCTGCTCTCCTGGTCACTCCACTAAACCCCAGGCTGCTTCCCCGGCCCAGCCCTCTGGGACTGCTGCTGAGCCGCAGTGAGCACATCTCCTGTGGTTCCCGAGGCCGCTGTGTCATGCTGCTCCGACTCTACGCTACGAGCGCCAGTGAGGAAGCCCCCGGGTCCCCACTCCTGGGTGTCCCGTGCTGCCCGGCGTGGTGCTCTGACCCCCAGGAGCTCAGGGAACAGCTGACTTCCTAGTGGTGCCCAACAGGCAGAGGAGACGGGCAGGGCCCTTACCCGGTACAAGATGGGGAGAGAGTCCCAGGTGTAGGGATAAGCAAATGCGAGGACGCGGAGCATCTTACAGAGCCTGGGCTTGTGGAGCTCCAGAAACCTAAATCGGGGAAGAAAGGGAACGAAAGGGGTGTCAGTAAATTACACACACGTGCGCATTCAAAATACCCACGGGCAAGCCATCAGCGGGGACAAGCACTCTGCACAACTTCCTCCAGCAGCTTCTCCAGCAGCTTCCCTGCCCCCCCCCCCCCTC
>NW_005296165.1:0-624 GCF_000412655.1 Myotis brandtii
AAATTCTGCTAAAATTGTATTCCAATCACCCCATGTTTTGTCTCTGACAGTGGCACTCAAGAGAATTATATAGCGTTCCCAATTTTCCTCTCTGAGGTCAACTTCAGAAGGTAAAGAATGCACTTGAAATAGTATAGTTTTCTACAACATATTTTTCCTATGAATGTGCCTGAGTGTGTGTTATGTGAATAATGGTGTTGAGGGTAACTAAGGCCATATGTAGAGGCAGCAAATTGATGGCAGTATACTAAAACCTTTGCTAGTCTCAGAATAATGATGTCCCCATCTGTGTATGACCCCAGTGGCAGGACATCTGACACCAGAGCCAAAGGGGGAGGAATTGAGTATGGACCGAGCAGGGGTTTGGAAACAGTAGAGGAGCTTGGTACCTGGGTCCCCTCTGCCGCCTCCTAGGACCCCACTTGGCACAACAACCCTAGAGAAGCCAAGAGTATGAGTGGAGGAAAGCACAGGATTCCCAATTCCCTTCTGTCTATACATTTCTTAATTCGTAAAGAATACTGCCACCTGCTTTGTGCTGGGGACATAGTTAAACTTCTGCCATGAACCTTGACTGCTCACAGTTTGCAATCTAGTGGGGGTAACAAACATGAAAGGTCATTA
>NW_005296166.1:0-624 GCF_000412655.1 Myotis brandtii
TCAAGAGGTACTTGTCCAATTCCAGAGAAAACTCTACTCCAAGGCTTAAAACTCACAGTGTACAGTGTGCATTATGCTGTTCAGACTGTCTTTGCACCCGTTATGTAATCTCATCATCAATAGATTTCATTAAAAATAAAATATTTTATTAAATAATTAACTTAATTTGCTTTCATTAAACTAATAGATAGTAGAGCACAGAAGATAACATCAAATTCTAACATCAAATTCTATTCTAAAGTCCTGGCTGACTAATTTGTTCTGCTGTTTTTGAGCCTATCCCTTTTGAGTTCCCTCAATGCAATCATATTACGTGGTGCTCTTTGTGACACACTGAGTCAATGCTCCCCTGTCACCATCCAGGTGCCACCTGCCATTTTGTAAGTGGGCCAGAGTTCGCATATGGGTCTTGACAGATCCATCCTCATATTACTGTGGCACTTAATTTCAGTGAACAAACAAACTGGCATCCAGTTTAGACCCCATGGGCTGATCTCTCTTTGGTAGCAGCTGCTTGGTGGAGCCTGTCAGGAGGTAGATGACATTGGCATTTGGAAATTGAGTCACCTTTGGGAGAAGTGGCTGTGTTTTCCCCAAGTGTGCCCATAAACAAATTGGCATACA
>NW_005296167.1:0-624 GCF_000412655.1 Myotis brandtii
GAAAAACATGCCCCAGTATCCCTTAGTAGGAATTGAGGGCAAATAAAACAGTTAACAGCACACATGGAAAGAACAGCCTGATTTCTCCAAAAACACAAAGCTAAAGTGAGTCACAGATGACCTTTCCTGAGATGACCTTATAGTTATCTGCCATTTCCCAAACAAGTCAATAGAACAGAAAATAAGCTTAAAAGGATTGAAAATATAAAAACATTGTTTCCTTGGCCAGTTACTAGTTGCAGGGTAATCACACAAAAATCAGAGAAGACAAATGAAAGCTACAATAGAAACCAGCAGGTCAGATGGTAACACGTGACCTTGTCAGCAGTGATTAGAAGTTAAAATAGAGTGTGGGGGTTCAGATCTTAGCTCTGCCACTTTCTAGCTATATGACCTATCTGTTCCTCTATTTCATCATCTATAAAATAAGGATAATAATAATACCTATCTCATATTTATAAGGTAGCTATAGGAAATAAATGATGTAATCTCTCTGGTATATTTAAGATTAACTCTGTCATGTAGTAACAACCTCATAGTGTTAACAGTTCTTCTTCTTATTTCTGGTAGTAACTAAGGGTGTTACCCTACAGCTGCTCTGTTAGCAGTCTGGAATCCAATAAA
>NW_005296168.1:0-624 GCF_000412655.1 Myotis brandtii
GGATAAAAGAGGAACATCTGTAATAATCTGAACATTAAAGATTTTAAAAAAATAAAATAAAATCACTACTTATGTCCAAAAAAAAAAAGAACCATGGAGCACCCCCTGCTGAGTGTCGCCTACCGGCAGCTCTCAGGGAGGCCCAGGCAAGCGGCCGCAGCAGCACCTGCGGACTTGCCAAAAGCACACCTTTGTGGCCTCCCCTCGGGCCCAGCGCATGGAAGCCCTGGGCGGGACTGTGCAGTCCGTGTTCGAGCCCTGCAAGGGGTCTAACACCAGCTCCAGTTAAAGGGGGAAAATAAACATTTGCTGAGTACCCACGAGTATGTAAGATTTGCATAAGGCCCTTGATCACAAACTCAGTAAGTGGCCTATCTGAACCTTAAACTGTCAGATGCTGATGCCATTGAGAAATAGGACAGTTTTGGAGGTGAACAACACTGTCACCAGGGGGTGTTACATCCCACAGTGGAGAGCAGGTAGGAGAATGCAGGGCCCTGAGCACTCAGTTTCCTGTTGGGGAGGAGTCCCGGGACAGCTGGTGCTTACACAGGCGAAGGGGCTCTTGGCACGGGGTGGTCATGGTAACAGAGCTGCGGGCACGGTCAGACTGGAGGTAGAGGC
>NW_005296169.1:0-624 GCF_000412655.1 Myotis brandtii
TTCAGGTGTGGGTTTCCATATCACAAGTTCTGTACATTGCACCATGTGCCCACCACCCAATAATGAGGTTTTAAACACAGTGTAAGCATTGTAACATCTACAGCAGCATTATGTTCTGGAATCCATGGGTGTAACAGTACTTACTTTGGTCAGGTTCAGACAGAGTCACTCAGTGACTTTACACAATACTGGGAGTCAGGTCTGTTTGTAGTCTGGTCAATATACTCCAGTGACAACAGATGGAATAATAGGAGGGAAAAACTGAGCAAGCACCAGATAATTTAAGTAAATATATTAAAAGTATTAAAATTAATAAAATCATATAGACAAAAAAATCTCAAGTAGTATGTATTTAACCTATAGCATCATATGGTTTCTGTTAAGGTTTAAGGGTATAACTTTTATTCTACTATAATTTTCAGTTTTATCTCTCAAGTACAATAGTCTAAGAAAATATTAATTACTTATTAGCCATACAAGTCATAGATTTTAGTTTGCAAGAAAAAAATCAAGGATCCTTATCTAGACTCCTAGTACAGTTTCAACTAGTGGTAAGATTATGTAGAGGAACTTTAATTATTAAATAATAGCCTCTAAATCAGTGGTTCTCAACCTTGGCTGCAC
>NW_005296170.1:0-624 GCF_000412655.1 Myotis brandtii
CCTCTTTCTATCAGGTAGATTTCTGAATTCAGTGGGGGAAAATCTTCCGTGGCACAAATAGGCCTCCACACAGGGACTCTTCCTAACACTGGGTGTTGATGGTAAATTCTGTAGCCACCTTCCCCACAACTGAAGTTCCTGTCATGTGTTACACAACCAGCAACATTTTGGCCTGGGAACAGTTTAACTCCATCATCAGACGTATCCTACAAGGGAGAACCATGAGTCCTAGAAAGGAATGAGCAACCTTTCCAAGTTCCCACTGCAAGAGAGAGAAAATCCAAGGCCTCTGGCCCCGAGACGCTGCAAACACGTTCAGCCCCTTGAAGTCCAGCTTGGCCTAGACTCTGCATATTCACTTAACAAGCGCTCCTAGGGCACTTACGAGGTGCCAGGCACTGTGTGCAGCACTTTACAGACACGGACTCCTTTCATACTCATACAGTGCCACCTTTGGGAAGGGCCTAACCTTTCCGTGTCTCAATTTCCCCTTCTGAAAAGAGAGGCCCCCAAAGTACCTACCTCACAGGGTTGTTGTGACAGTCTGATGAGTTAGCACACTTAAAGTACTTAGAACAGTATGTGGCACAGTGTGAGCACCACATGATTAAATACTTGTGATGT
>NW_005296171.1:0-624 GCF_000412655.1 Myotis brandtii
TAGCTCCTTTCTCTTGTCATGAGACTGTGTTGTGAAACTCTGATTTTGTACATTTGCTGCCATGTCTTTAGGTAATAATATCAGCTGAGCAGAGAAAGGCCCAGTTTTGGCTCTGACCCCTCGCTACCTAAGTACAGTAACTATAATGACAATAATGAAAACACCTCCAGTGCTTCTTTATTTATTTCTCCATGGGAAGTCATGAGATTGAATGGGGCTTTCATTTAGTGGGTCCTATTGGGGGTAGAGGGAGAGATATACAAACTGTGAGATACATCAAGCCTATGAGATCTATCCTGGAACAGAGGGTCCATATCTGACCCTGGTAACGGGGGTAACCTGAGCAGACTGCAGGATTCGATGGGACTACCTCTTTAGATTCTGTTTTTAAGAGCTATATGAACTATGTACCTAGAACAAATTTTTCAGGACACAGGCTACAAACTATAAAGGCTAAGAAACGACTAAGGACTTAGGTCAGATGATAAATTCCAGCAAAATGCTTTCCTTTCAATAAATCCAATGTCAAAGTCCAAATGGCCTTTTTGAACACCTCCATGTTATACAGGAAGCATGGGAATCTGGGAACACTCCTACACACACACACACACACACACACACACA
>NW_005296172.1:0-624 GCF_000412655.1 Myotis brandtii
TGTTGTTGTCTTCTCATCATCCTCAGCTGTAATGACCTCTTTCCTAGCTCGTTCTCTGACCAGCATCACATGCACTGTAATCTGCTTCCTATGGCACATCCTCATCCACCTCTTGGTCACTCCTACAGGGAGGATGCTATATTAAGCACACTCAGAGCACCAGAGTCCATTTTCAATCCTTTCAAAGTGGGTTCTCATCGCCTTTCCCTTCCCTCCTCCCTCCTCATTCTAATGATTTCATCTGTGCAAATATGGTTTACTTATGACCTAAAACTGCATTCCACAGCACACATTCTGGCTCCTTCAGTATAAAACGTGTATTATCTTTGCCATAAGTTCCCCCCTTTGGTAAGGGGTAAGAGGATTAGCATAGGGAAACCTTTCAGGACAAAAAACCAAATTCCTTTACATGCCTCATTTTCCTAAATGGATTATTAAATGCAAATTTCTAATCACATAATTTTGCTTATGCAAAACAGAGAAAGAGTTAAGATATTGTTATCCACTGTTAATTACAGGTGAGAGAGGATTAAGTTGGAAAGAATCTCACTGCAGAAAAATGGCAAAGGAAAAATACAAAGAAGCCTAATATTGTTATTATTCAACAGAGACAACAAATAAAAA
>NW_005296173.1:0-624 GCF_000412655.1 Myotis brandtii
TCTAGTATTAAATAAAAGTCTCTCACTACTAATGATAAGACAAGCAGCCAATTTATGGAAATGTTTGCCAACATTTCACAAAAGAAGATACACAAATGGCCGGGAAGCACACTAGGAGGCTGAACATTACTAGACACCAGGGAAATGCATATTAAGTCCACAGTCAGGTGCCATGTCATCAGACAAGCTTAAATTAAAACTGATGAGGCCAAATGTACTGTGGTTGTAGAACAACTGGAATGAACATACTTTGCTGTTTTGGAGTGTAAAATGGCACAGCCACTTCAGAACACAGTTTGGTAGTTTCTTTAAAAATTAAACATACACTAATCATTTGATCCAATAACTATTCTTAGGTATTTCTCTAAGGGAAAAATATATATATATACCATATATTTATCCATGAAAACTCTCATAGATGACTGTTCATAACAGCTTTATTGCCACTAGGAAATAGTGGGACACCCCAAATGTCTATCAAGGGTGAAAGGATAAATGATATATATTCACACAAAATGAACTGTGTACATTCATACAATGAAGTAAATACTCAGCAATATGAAGAATGGACAACGGTTACATTCAACAACATGAAAGGAAATTTAAAATTGTGCTGAGCAAAAG
>NW_005296174.1:0-624 GCF_000412655.1 Myotis brandtii
CGAGCCGCAGTTTGCCAACCACGGTTAATTTAGGCGAATGTCAGTAAAGGAAACTTTGTGTTTCAGGTTAGTAATGTCTAAAGTGCATCAATTACTTAGGGCAACATGTCAACAAGTGGGATGCTTTCATGTCCAGCTGCTTGAGGGGACAAAAGAACTGTTGCACATTGCCAAGGTAAAAATCATTCAGATGACTTTCCCAAGTCTCCCATGCCCACTGTTGTGTCAACTTTAAAAGAGAACATCTGCCACACTGTAAAATATATTTTTGTAAATACCACGTTATACTTCTGGGGGAAATTATACTGCACTCTTCTCCCCATGAGCACCTGAGGTGTTTTGATATGAGGGTAAGAGTGTCGTTCTCAGCACCGTATCACCCAGAGCTATACCTGTCACATGTCTATGCTGCATGAGCCTCCAGGGTGACCCTAAGCAAAAGAGCACCGGACCTAATCAGTTTTTTAATGTGTGTTTTTCTAATATCAAAGTCTGGGTTATAATTATACTCGCCTTTTTGTTTTATTCCTCAAGTTACTTCAAGTGGCCCAGTTTATTGTTGCAAAACTTAAGGATGCCAACTATCTGGGAAGGTATTGGGTTGCCTTTCTTGTCCAATTGAAA
>NW_005296175.1:0-624 GCF_000412655.1 Myotis brandtii
TATTTTATTCCACCCCATGTCAAGTGAAATCAATTCCCATGTCCTACTTGGTTGAGGGATCTTCTTTGTGGAAGTGTTCCCTCCCCAAATCTCATTTTGAAAAAATGATCCTGAATCCTTCCCTTTTGCATCTTTGAAGTAACATTAATGGTTTGCCATGGGAGCTGGGACAGAATGCAAACCTCAGAGGAAAGAATGCCTTTACTTACGCTTTGTTACCACTGTTAGCTTATCCCAGCACATAGATTGCTTTTGCTTCATGTAGAATATGCTCCTGGATACTTGTCCCAATGCTCAAGGAAGGGTATTCATGCATGACAAAGACAAAATGTGCACGTTGGTGTGTGAATCCTGATTCGGCTACCTACTTGGGTGTGACCACATTGGGTTGGATATTTCATCTCTGGGATCCTCATTGTCTTCATTTGAAAAATGAGACTCTTCTTCGTAGAGCTGATGGAATGACTAAGGTAGATCAGCCATTTTCAAACTTTTTGGTCCTACAACCTCTCAATTGAGAACACCATGGGTTATATTTACCACGGTTTACCACATTTGAAATTAAAACTGAGAAAATTATATCTATTCATTTAGATAACAACCAATACTGTTAACATTTTTTTT
>NW_005296176.1:0-624 GCF_000412655.1 Myotis brandtii
AGTTGAAATTTTGAGACTTGAGAAATTTATAATGATCTGTGACGATTCTGATGGATATAAATGCTTCCATTAAATATTAACAGACACTGCATTTTAGCAATGTTAAAATTGTGTTATTGAAGGCCAAAGAGAAAAACAGGTGTTATGGTTGCACATAAGATGATTTCCAGGAACACCATGGTAAATATTTGTATACCTGTGAACACAATGGAAATATGTACAAGGGCAGTGGAAAAATAGGACTCAGGCTCACACCTAACCAATGAATTATACATATGTGTCAGTATATTAGGATTATTTCACATCCCTTAAGATCAGGAAAGTATCACATGATCACTCAAATATGGAATTAATGATGTTGACCTGTATTGGAATGTGTTCCAGAAAAATGAACAGATTGAGAACCTGTCCCTGTGCCTGTAAGACTAATGTCCTTCATTTCACCAACGTAGTGAAACAATAGCTTTTTTTTTCTGAAAAACAGAAAAAAAAAACAATTTTGGTACGATAACAATGGTTTGGAATGCATAAAATGGAATGGAAATATGTGGAAGATTGTAATACCAAATTAGAGAGATTTAATATTACAGAAGACCTTAGTTAATTAATTAAATGTAATGATCC
>NW_005296177.1:0-624 GCF_000412655.1 Myotis brandtii
TGAATAGTGATTTGGGGAGTTGGGGGAGGGGGGGGCAGGGGGAATACGTTAAAAAGTATTTGCCAGACACCAAATCTTTGTCTCCCGATTACCACTGAGATGTGTGCAAAAACAGACACTAAACTAGGCAAAAGGATTATAAATCATTTTTCATAAGCTGAATCCACCCTTTGTTAATTTAGCCACAAATCCATCAACCCAGGCCAGCGATTTCAGAAATTTCTTTTACTTTCTAAAGAAACTCACCCTGAAAAATGCATGCCCCAAGCAGAGGTAGGAGCTACCCTTCTAAACTGATCAAGAATAAATTAACTACAAATGCTTCATTAACAAAAGCATATGCATTCCTCTTATTAAAACTTTCTTATAGTACACCATTATGTATATATTAGAGGCCCAATGCACGAAATTCAATTCAATAACTTCTGTTTTTATGGGTGTGATACATGAGAATATCTCACAAATACTTGAGGGACTGAACGCTTCCTACTTCTGTGGATGGTAATGTCAACTACCAGTGTGAGCCTTTCTCGCAGTTGTTAGTATATACTCTGCACTTCACAAGCTGTCTCATTTCAGCCTCATGATAACTCTTCCAAGCAGATAGGGTTTGTCCCATCTTAC
>NW_005296178.1:0-624 GCF_000412655.1 Myotis brandtii
TGCTCAAGGGAGGGAAGTGACCTTGATTATGGTGTCTTTCCTCAGTTGAGGACAATTTTCAGAAGATGACTCAGCTGGGAGCCATCAGGCGCCAACATTCTCAAGAGCTCCTGGAATGTGGCCTAGTCCTGAATAGTCCTGAAAGGATAATCTGGGTATGCACCAAAATAGTTACTACTATCTAATTCTTCCTTTGTTTTCTCCCATAAAAGAGGAGAAAATCTTTAGACTCATCCATAGAGAAGTGAAATAAGTTTTGATAATCAGATGAGCTATTACATCAAAGCTAGAAAATGGGACTATTTTCCAAACTTGAATATTTTGACTGCAACCTATCTTGGCACCTCAGTACCTTTTAAGGGAGAAAAGGAAAGGGCATAGATTTGGGTAGTTCCAGTTTAGAAGAACAGCCAACATTGTAGGATTAGTCTTTCAGGGTTGAGAGGCACTTAGTCAAAATTGCAGAGTTTAAGAGGGCCTAGAAAACCCAGATTTGACTTGGAACCAGAAAAGATGGTTATGGAGGTGATGGGGTTGGGAAGATGTAAATGGGGCAATTTTCTGAAGAGATCATGCCTACATATGTTTTAAATAGTGACAGTACGACAAGAGAGGCACAAGGAA
>NW_005296179.1:0-624 GCF_000412655.1 Myotis brandtii
CAGGGGGCTGGTCGAGTCTGTAAACACAAACCTTATCTGCGAGCACATTGGCAGGAGAGTGTATCACACTTACTGAACTTGAGAAGGCTGAATGGAGTGAGGCCCTGGGCAAGAAGATGATGACAAAGGAGGAGGAGAAAGGAGGCCAGAATGGGGCTCCTGTCACTCCCAAACTCCTAAGAAGCCTCTGGGAGACGGGAGAGAAACTGAAGAAATCTTGTTTTAACCCAGGACCAATCCTGTCCACTCTAAGGGTTTCAGCTTTTCCAGAGACAGAGCACAGTATGTCATTGTCGGAGCTGTCCTCAAGGTGAGGCTTACGATACAGGATGACACAGCCGCACTGCTGTGGAGAATGACCTGCAGCCTGGTCTGTGGTTGAGATGGAAGGTGCTGGACCTAACATTCCCCAGAGGGTTTGGAGCAAATGATGTGAAACGTCTAGGCAGCCTTTTTGATCCCTGAATGAGGTGGAACCTGCCACCCAATATATCTTTCCAAAATATATTATGGCCTTATGGACATGTATGTACACATAGAATTGGGAATGTGTGTGAGACATTATACTTTGCACTTCATTTCATCATCTTGCTCTTTTGACTAATATGTCTTGATGTGTAACTA
>NW_005296180.1:0-624 GCF_000412655.1 Myotis brandtii
CCTCTCTCTCTCAAAATCAATAAAAACATATTTTTAAGAAAGAGCTTAGCGTGCAAGCGATCTTCGCCATGCAGAGCCATCCCTACACTTGAAAGTTGAACACAGAGACCTCTGTCCATGGGCATGTGTCCAGGTGTCCCCCCAAATGGCGTTCCTTCACGTCCCCCCACCTCACAGCTGGCTGTGGCCACAGGACGGCATCCAGAGGTGAAAGAACATAAATGGACTGAGGTGTGCTCAGTGCATGAACGGAGATGAAGGAGCAGATCTGACAACAGCCTGGCCTGCACGGTGAGGCACTGGAACTGACTAACGTCACAGACGTGCACGCCTTTAAACCCTATGAACATGTAAACCTGAACACGTGAAAAATGAAAATAAAACACCGAATGCTGAGAGCAGACGGATGAGAAGGCAAGTCCGAGGAGCAGGAGAGGAGCGTTCAGACAGAGACCTGCGCCTTTTCTGGGCGCACCTACCTGGCCTCCAGGTAGCGCCCCGTGAGCAGCAGGAGGCCTCTCAGCGCGATGAAAGTGTCCCGGCCCCAGCAGCGGAAGATTCCAGAAGAAAAGTGAGGCAAGCCTAACCGAAAACACAGCAAAGTCATATGTTAATCCACATTAT
>NW_005296181.1:0-624 GCF_000412655.1 Myotis brandtii
TAACAAATCCATCACCATTTTTGTCATGTTCTTCTAACGCCTCTTCAATGACAAATTCCTATCATAGAAATAAATTAATAACGACGTTTCCAATCCTACCACCATCTGGGTCACTCCTACTACAGAGCTGCTTTAGGAACAATCACTAGGGTGGTCTATGCTTGCAAACACTGGAATCAGAAGCAGGAATATATCACCACATAGCAAGTCCAGCATCCTTAAGCTCTGTTGTCAGACTCCCCTCACCCTCTGAAACCACCTCAGCACTGACCTCACATTCTCCTGCTTCTCAAGATCGTCGTCTCTGAGTGCCCGTCTCCTTTAACTCCTTTCCATCCAACCCATTCGAACCCGTCTCTCTCCTACATCACTGCTGCTCTGAGTGAGGCCCCACGTGCTGGTCGGTCACACATCTCGTGCTGCCTTCTGTCCAGCTCAGTCCATCCCCACCCACCTGTCCCTGGCACGTCCATCTCTGACTGTTGTACAAGCTCAGAGCCGCAGTCATCTCTGACTCTTCTCTCCCCACACTTATTTAATCACAATATTCTGTTTATACCTGCTTCAAACTTTGATCATGTCTCTTTCATTTCACTGCCACCTTGAATTCCAGACCAAAACACC
>NW_005296182.1:0-624 GCF_000412655.1 Myotis brandtii
TCTGTTGGGTGACAAAGGACAGACCACTTGAGATTGAAAAGTTGTTGCAGGTTTTCATGGCACCCAACAGACAATCTCCAAATGGTTCTTCCTCTGCCTCTGGTTTTGGAAATGCAAGCAGGGGACAAAGGAGCACTGAGCTCTAAGGTAGGAGGCCCCAAACATTTGTTCTTAGACAGACTGACCTCAGATTTCAGCTTCTGTCTGCCTGGCACATTTCCCAAGTCCTCTTTGGCACCCTGGTTCCATTCTTCCGTCTCATATCTACTTCCCATTCCCAATTGTGCCTCCAAAATCTCTTGCTGATTCCACATTTAGCTGAACTCACATTTCTTTGTTAAACTCCAAACTCTTAGATACATTTGCAAGGGGAATCCAATTGCCCTCCAACTCTCTGAATTGGTCCTTATTCCTCTGGTCCCTTCTGCCTTCCCCCTGGGTCCACTCACTTGCTTGGGTTGGGCTGGAGGACTTAGCAGAATGTTGACTATCTATATGGGCCAACTAGCTCCCAGTAAATGTTTCACTAGGTTACTCTTGCCGGATCTCTGTGACCTTAACAGTCCCAAATACAAGAGGATCTAGCAGAACTCATCACATCTAGATGTGATGACTATTCAAAAA
>NW_005296183.1:0-624 GCF_000412655.1 Myotis brandtii
ATACTGCAAAAGCATATCCTGACTCCATCCACCTAATGCCATCTTATTGCCCCTCTCCTGGTCCATCATCTGAACAACTGCTAGAGCTGCCACGGTTCCCCTCTAACCCCCGCAATTCATTCTTCATGCAGCAGCCAGGGTGAGGGGAATAGAGAGCCTCTGAAAGGACATGAGCACCATGACAGCAGTGTTTGGGGATAGAGAGAAATTGAAAATAACCCATGTATTATCACTAGACATTGCTTGAAGACTTTGTGGTGTATTCATATATATACTTTGAACAGCTAAAAAACTGATTTCCATGTATCGGTATGCATAAACTCTCAAAGCATGATGTTTAGTGGCAAAAATAAGTGGTAAAAGGATATGCATGGTATCACATTGTTTATGGATATGAACATAATGCAGTATTATTATGTGATAAGGATACATATTAATTTCACGAGAGAGGTCACTTCTGGAAAGGAAGAGGACTAAAGAGGGATCGTCAGCTACATCTTTAAGCTTCTTTTTAAAAAACTGTTTTAAAGTAAAGATGTTAGCATTGGCCAAAGATGGACATGGATACAAGAGTGTCAGGTGCTTTTTTTTTTTTTTAAGTATATTGTATTGATTTCAGAGAGG
>NW_005296184.1:0-624 GCF_000412655.1 Myotis brandtii
TCTAAAAGAAGTCCTACACAGGTATACACACCAAAGGACAGGCACAGTTAACACTGATTCTCTGAGTGACAAAATTCTTTGGTTGTGCTTTTCTCTGCCCTGAATATGTATTACTTTTGTAATTACGAAAAATAAATGCTGGTGTTTTGTTCTTTTTAAAGAATAAGTTCTGCTTTTTATTTCCTCTCTCATTTCTATAATCACAGAAACCAGCTAAGCAAGGAGCCCATGTCAGACCCGGCAGCCTCTCCCTCAGCCTCCACTTGGTCTGCTGTCCAGGTGAAAGCACTCTGTTCTAATTGCACTGAACAAATCACAGTTCCCAAGAGGACAAGACCAACATCCTTCCCTGAGAACGGACTTGACATGTTTCCTTCCAACCTCTTTAGAATTATAGGAAACCGCTTTTTGAGAACATATTCATTTTCCTCCTAACATTTCTGGAGATCTCACTTGATAAGCTAAAGCTTAACATTTGACCAGTCAAGAGGCCATGTAGAGTAGAAAGTGCACCAGACTATCCATCAGAGAACTGGGTTTTGTCCCACCTGTGTTACAAAGTAACTGTGGCCAGGCTGTTGTGGTTTAGTGGTTGAGCATCAACCCAGGAACCAGGAGGTCATG
>NW_005296185.1:0-624 GCF_000412655.1 Myotis brandtii
CAGAACAAGTCTTCGTGAAGTTGAGCTCACTGGCACCTGATTTTGTCGCCACAGATTCTTCAGGACACGTCTGCTCTGCTGTGTAGGGCACTGCCGTTAAAGAAAGTGGAGATGGACTCATCCGGACGGGCGTGGAGAAACTCTGAGTGAAGAGCAAAACTGCATGTAGACAAACAATGAAACCCTACCTCTTCTCATAGCTCACAGTCATTCCCTCCCATCTTCTCATACTTTCTAACTCAAGTCATAGGCCAGCTCTGGTCACCATTCAGCGAGTGTTCATTCACTTATGTTAAGAGTTTTTCTAGGCACTGAAGATAGAATGGGGAACAGAATACTAGAGTTTCTCCCTTGGGAATCACCACCACTGTCTATCCCAAAGTCCCCAAGGAAGTCCTCTCCTTCCCCCAGGTTAAGTAATCCCTCCTCCTATGTCCTTGATAACTCTCCCTTCAAGCTTCCTCAGAAATTGCTCTATCTGTCGACCCATCTCCCCCTGCATTTTTTATTTTGGGGAAGTTTCAATCCTTTCATTCAAGTAGGTTCCTTTCCCACCATTTACAAACACAATCCCTCAGTTTACAAGGCATCTTGACACCCTCATCCTCTCCCCAATGCTCTACC
>NW_005296186.1:0-624 GCF_000412655.1 Myotis brandtii
TTGTTTCCCTTGCCCAAGGAGATATAGCAGAAAAAAAATATTGCTACGAGAAACGTTTGATATTTTACTGCGTATGTTTATCTATTGTGAAAATTAATGGATTAATTGTTGAGCCTCACTCCCACAGTTTCTGATTCTGAATATCTGAGATGGGACCCAAGAATTTGTATTTCTAGAAAATTCCCAGATGTGGTCTGGGGACCACACTTTAAGAACCACTAACTAAAGTATTTTTAGCTCTTCCATAATCCAAGTGATGTCCTTGGCATAATTCATATCTTAGAAAGAGAAGCCATATTACTTTGATTTGCATGTAGGCTCAAGCCAGCAGGCCATATTGATGCATCTTCAAAAAGTTGAGGAGAACTTGCCTTTAAATGTATTATAAGGATGTTGGTAGCATGTGTTATGCATTTATTGGGTACTTTCATGCCTTCACTCATTGTTCTTTCTGTATATAAAAACCTAGGACAGAAATGTCATCAGGCTTCAAGGTTGTATTATGCCAATTTTCATTTTTTTTCAATTGTTTATTAAGTAACTTGACTGTGTTTCCATTTTTGAATTGATTCCTAGGAAGCTTAGAGGCAAACTTGTAGCCAATCTCTAATAGAGTTCTGTGAA
>NW_005296187.1:0-624 GCF_000412655.1 Myotis brandtii
AGCATTCCAGTAGAAAAAGACAGTCCATACCTCTGCTTTCACCTGGAAGATTAAAGTTTACTTGGCCAGTAATGCCCAGGGATATGTGAAGAGTCCCACCTATTATCTTAGACACTAAAAGCTGATTGAAATTATGTTAAATTTTCTAGATATTCCACTCTACTCCTACATGAGCGTGATCTGGTTGTATGCTCTAGTCTAGAAAATTACTAGACTCCCACAAGGACACAATTTACCTATGACAACAGCTAGCTGTAAAGGCACATGGATACCAAAGAACAAGCTCTGATTCTGTTTCCCAGTAAAGTACTTTGGTTCTAATATTAAAGATGGGCTATTAATTAGCCGTGAAAGACTCAGAGGAATCCTATCTTTCCTCTTAAAAAAACAACAACAAGGAAGCAGCTTAGAGGATTCCTGGTTTGGACTGAATATTGGCACAAATGGGTTCCAAATTTTTCATTAATGGCCCACCCTCGAGATGTCTTATTAAAATTAAAATGACCTGATCCAGTTTAGTGGAACTAAAAAGAGAAACTAACTATAAAATCTCTAAAGAATTATCTAAAGCTTCCACTTTGGGACACATTAATTATAGAAATTTTAACTCAAAAATATAGATCA
>NW_005296188.1:0-624 GCF_000412655.1 Myotis brandtii
GTCCCTTTCTTGTCACCCTAAAGGTCCTATATCAATATTCTCTTTTTCAAAGATCCAGGATGCAAACAAACCCACTGACACAGAGAATGCTACTAAATGGATGGTAGCTGTGTATGATAGAAAGGACCCAGTATCTGTATTCAGGGGGATATATATCCTATAAAAATCAACCTTAAGGCAGAAATAATAGACTAATTTTGTATAGATCTCTATGATTTCATAGAGTTATATACATAAACTAAGCTCTTTGCCTGAGATACGAATTATTTTAATTGTGCTTGCTCAAATATATAGCAGAACTCATATCTTCAGAATTAATCATTAAACATCATTTGTAATGAAGCTGGGTTACAATGCATTTATGAAGCTATAAGTGAGAATACAATCCTCTGTTATCGTTACTATAATGATGTGCATTCATTTATCTCTGTGTTAATAATTATATGATTATAATAAAAAGTTTTAAATAATTTTTTGACAATTAGTAGGAAACTACTTATAGATATGCTAAAGAATTCTAATTGGTTTAAATGTCTAATTTAGTACTATACCTGTAACATATATAATCAGTTTCTTTTTCCTTACACTTGAAGTTATTACAATATATATACTTTAAAATCAAGT
>NW_005296189.1:0-624 GCF_000412655.1 Myotis brandtii
CACCACCAAGCCCCTGGCATCCCCAAAGTCCGTTAAAATTCCATTAAAATCACCTTCTGGGAACTGTTACAGTTGTGTTCTCACGTTAGGAATTTGAAAAACGGCACCGGTTCAGTTATTTTGATGTTCCAGTTTGGGGTGGGGGCGGGGGGCGCAGAACTAGAGAAACGACACAGAGATCATAAAAACGGAGCCGACGTCCGCTGTGTGGTAATCGCGAGAGACATCAGAACGCCCTCGCACAGCAGGGCTTGTCCGCCGGCCAGCCAGCTCCTTGGAACAGAACGCACGAGCCAAGGAACCGGGCTTGCAGTCCACTCCTTGGCTCGCCCCCAGCGTGTAACTGTGTTAATGGAAGAACGATTCCAATTTTTAGAGCGAAATTACCCTGAAGATAAATCAAACTTCAATGAACAGGTTCACAAGAATGAGGGAGTTGAAACGGAACACGTACCAGGACATTGGAGACCGAACTGACTTGAAACGAAGTTGAAAAAAACGATGAAAAATAGCTGCGTCTCCAGTAAGCGTTTCCCCCAAACTCTGCTCTAAGCGAAGGCCCGGTGCAGAGCGGCCGAGCGGACGACGTAGAGCAGCGGTTCTCAACCTTCCTAATGCCGCGAC
>NW_005296190.1:0-624 GCF_000412655.1 Myotis brandtii
CACACACACATATATATGAAGCATCACCTAGTGAAAGGAGCACCTTCCAACACAGGACACGCACTCTTACTCCTTTTAAAAATACGTATATTATCATACGTATGTGCATTATGTATGTACATTTGCATGTGTTAGATTCCATAATCATGCCTTTTAAGAGCTAGTATTTACCATGTCTAAAGTGGCGATCTCTGGGTGGAAGATTGAGAAGTAATGATCATTTTTCTCCTTTTTTACATTTTTAACTAAAGATTGTTTTTTGGTAAGAGAATGATATCACACCGGCTCGGGCTGCGGGGCAGCCCCAAGTTGGAACCATCAGTTGAGACATCTTACGGGTGATTTTCCTCGGGTTTACAGGGAAATGCAGGTGCACACGCTGATAAACCTCCTCTCGGGGTCTCCCACACCGTCTACTGTGACAGGGAGGTCCCGACGCCCGATTATCCCTGGTCTTCTTGGGAGAGGTGAGCCCCAGGGGTGCAGCTGTCAGAGTTGGTAAGAACAGACAATCATAAGAGTTTAAACATGTGTTTCCTCTGACCTCAGGGAAATGGGGGAGAGAAAACGGGGTCATAGAGTATTTCCACAGAGTCCACATTTTTCAGAAAACCACTTCCCTGA
>NW_005296191.1:0-624 GCF_000412655.1 Myotis brandtii
TGGCAGCTTCTGGGTGATGCTATATTTGATAAGACCAGAAAAATCCCATAGCCTATCACCTCTGCTGTAACTCTTTTGCTACAAATTTGCTCATTTATTTAATGAGATGTATTAGTTTACTAGGGCTGTGAGAGAGAATCTGTTCCAGGCCTCTCACCTAGCTTCTGGTGGTTTGTGGGCAATCTTTGGAGTTCCTTTGCTTGTAGAAGCACTACTCTGATCTCTTCTTTGTGTTCACATGTCATTCTTCACATGTGTATGTCTGAGTTCTAAATTCCCCCCTGTTATAAGGATACAGGTCATATGGGATTAGGAGCCCACCCTACTCCAGTATGTACTCATCTTAACTAGTTGCATCTTCAACAATCCTATTTCCAAATAAAGTCACATTCTGTGTTATTAAGAGTTAGCACTTCAACAGATGAATTTTGAGGGGACACAATTCAATCCCTAACATGTGGGGTCCTGGGTTTGTTGATCAAATAAATACTCCATAAGCCCTTGGAAATTCATGCTAGCTGAAGTCCTACAAACCCATATCTGGAATAGTGATTCTAGTGAAGATGAATTACTATCTCCTTCAGAATGAGAGGGATATAATGTATATACCACCCATGATTGAGA
>NW_005296192.1:0-624 GCF_000412655.1 Myotis brandtii
TTTTTTACTTTTAAGACACCTCTAATTCTGAAATGAATAATGCAAGTGATGGTTCATGACCCCAAGTGCATCTTACAGCCTTCAGGTTCTCTCCTGGCTGCCCTCCACGCAGCACCTTCCAAAGGATCTGCAATAGCACCCATACTCCAGCCCTTGCTTGCTTTTTTTCTATCTAATCTAACCTGTACTTGCCCCATTTTTCCCCCCCAGAAACTCTACTGAGTGTTATTGGTTGCTAATGGCTTAATAAGACACTGTTATCTTTCTTGAATAACCCAAACAATTGCCTTCTTATGAGACCTGTTTAATGTCATTGTGGAAACCTTGGCTGGTGGTGGGATTGAGACCTTGAGAGAGGACTTTTCCAGTGCCCCTCAAATGCCCTGTTGAGCACTCCTTATGTCTTTGAAGACATGTTTTTTCCCTTCAAGTTGTTCCCAGTCTGGTGGGAAATAAAATGCTGTAATTCCATAAATATTCTCCCTACTTCTCATCCACAAGATTTCAACCGGGAAAGATATGTGAAGCTACTCTGCATACGGCCACTAAGTGGCAGCACCACATCTTGCCACAGTGAAGTCAGGCAAAATGCAGTGCTGAATTTCCAATTCATCAGCATGCAGG
>NW_005296193.1:0-624 GCF_000412655.1 Myotis brandtii
TCCTCTGTAACATTTGTTCTGAAATGTTCATTGTGGCAGGTATGTGGAGAGTGGGTTGAAAGGGGTGAGACAAGTTAGGAAGGTTTATGTAACTCATTTGAACCCTCCTGCTAGACTGCACCCTCACTGAGGGCAGGGGTTGTGTCTGAGACATCTTTGTACCTCACTCTAGTGGGGTAGCACTAGAGACTCAACAAATATCTCTTACTTTTATCACCTCCTGTCACCACCTCCAAATCACTGCCCTCACCCCCATGCCTGTTATACCACCGTGAACACACCGTGTCACTGAATAGCCCTTTCCTCAGAGCTCTGTGAGGGAGCCCAGCCCAGTGCAGACTGGAACATCCCCAGCTCAGCAGCTGAGGTCAACGGCCTGGGCCAGAGTCAGGGGTCCTAGTCCCCTCTTCAGTTCTGCTGGTGAGTCACTGTGTGATCCTAGCAAGCCACACACCCCATTTCCTTATCTGTTCAAAGTGGGGGCTATATGAAATTTATCATTTTCAATTTTTTTTTAGAAAACTTGGGCTCTTAGAAGCCTATTTGCTGCCCAGCTGGCATGGCTCAGTGATTAAGCATCAACCTCAGAACCAGGGGTCATGGTTTGATTCCTGGTCAGGGCAC
>NW_005296194.1:0-624 GCF_000412655.1 Myotis brandtii
ACATTGCTCTTTGGAGAAACGAGACCAGGAAATCAGAGCCAGTAAGTCTTGCCTTGGGTTATTTTTCTAGCGGCAGTGATGGGCCACATTGAGTCATCCATACTGGCTTCCTTTGTGACTAATACCTCACACTGGAGAGCAGACTGACTGACTGGGGGACAGGACAGCCTTTGGCTGACTGGGAAACAGGGCTTTCCCCTGTGGGAAGGCTGGGTGGCCAGTGCAGGGAGTGAAAAGTTAATCCAGGCACAACAGCACCACACTTTAAATGAAATGAGTTGCCAGTTTTGAAAATGACTTATGCCATTCAAGTCAACTCTCCTCCCCCCAATCTCTCCTTCAAGGGTGAGCTGACCACACCGTTAGAAATCAAAGCAGTTTCCTTGGGTACCTTCATACTTTCTTGCTCCACAGAAACTACCCCAGTGAACACATCATCAAACATTAGCTATCACAGCACTGTTAGCTCTTAAAGACATGGCAAGGTGCCACGAAACTCAGATATGCTGTCCTCTGAATGAAACTAAGAAAAACACATAATGGAAATGCTTAGATTACGCTCTCTGCCACTGGGGCCAGTTACATAACCTCTGTGACTTTTCTCACCAGCAAGATGACAGAATA
>NW_005296195.1:0-624 GCF_000412655.1 Myotis brandtii
AAAAAAAAACTTGAAGGATGAGTTCAGTCACAAACAGAAGCCTTTATTACATTAATTCAGGCAAGTAAATGCATGGAGTTTGAAGGACTCACATATTAATTTATACCCAGTTTGAAATTACGTATATTTATAAATTTATTTTGACAGAGTGTACAAGAACCATCACATTTCCATAGTTCACCCTCTTGTTTTTTGGGGGGCATAAGAACATTCTGACTGCCTTATGCCAAATGAATAATTGGGGAAAAGCCTCATTTCATGTTGGTTACTGCTGATGTAATCTTCAAGCTTGTAGGTGGGAGGATTGAGTCCATTCATGCAGACCTTGGTTCGGGCCCATTTTTCCCTGGCTTCCAAAGCTCAGCTCTTAATTCAGGAAGACTTGCATATCTTTTTGCTTCCTCAACAGAAGTCTTGCCACGACTTGTGGTATTTCTGCAATATAAAAGCGCTTGAAAGATAAGATGTGGCGAACTTCTTGGGATAAAGGAAGAAAAATACCTAGAGCTGAGAGAACAAAACACTGGAAAAAACATCTTGCCATATAAGCAGAAGGGGAAACATGCCTGGAATGATTTATAACAAAATTTGCTGAGTGGCTCTTTTTGGGTAGTGGAAAAAAAA
>NW_005296196.1:0-624 GCF_000412655.1 Myotis brandtii
GTCCTTCAGGAGTGCTTCACTGTTGACTCTGAACTTTTCTTCCGAGCCTCCAGCATGACCCTCTCTCTAAAGTCGAAGCTGACTCCTCCTTCATTGCCAGTAAATTTTTTCAGACAGCACCCAAGACACACTCCTCCTCCTCAAACGGCCCCACTTGGTTAACTGGTTGAAAGTCACAGGGGTCAATTTTCCAGGAATGACAACCAGTGAACCTCATCACAACTTTGCTGGACTGTAAAATAGCTCTGTTTATAAGAGGCATCCTGATTTCCAATAAGTTAGAGTATGAGAAAATGTGCATCAGTAAAATCCAGGGGACCATTCTTTGTCTTTAGATGTTTGGTTATCAGCATAGTGGGCTGTGCCATATTTCCCTTATCCAGAATGCAGAATAGTTGCATATTTCTCAAAGTGTGACATGCCTAACTCTAAGAGTATGCTTTGTCCAATTCAATGTAATACATACATACTCCATTATTTTCCCCAAGTCTTCACCTCTCCTCACCTCACCCTTTGCTATGTGATATTGCATAGGGGAGGATGCAGTGTCCTTGTCCTGCTGATGATGGATATGACATGGTTTGGCCAATTGGATAACTACAGACATGACATTCAGGCTTGTAC
>NW_005296197.1:0-624 GCF_000412655.1 Myotis brandtii
TGTTGCAGTATATATTTTATTACAATCATATCCCCAATTTCCAGGCCTTAATTTTCAAAGTCTCTTAAATGCCTTTTTAAGACTAATACTCAACATTTATTGACTGCTTATTATTTGCCAAATCTTGCTTAAGTTGTTTGTATGAAAAAAGACATGCAGGTTATAATTATTACAGTTGCTTTATTAACTTTGTTTTGCCTACTCACAACTGTAAATCTATGTTTGCTCACCACTGTATATTCTTGAATGGTAAGTTGTAGTAAAGCACTTTTTATAGCATGTCCAATGAAAATGTAAAACTTAATACACTCTGAAATAGCTTTGGAAGCTAAAGTTGTAAAACTAACTTGATAGAAGAAGATATGTTTGTGCTTTCTAGAACTAACATTGTTGAGTGTGTCTCTAAGTCCCTGGCACCAGTCTAGTATTGTAATAACATACTGATAAGAAAGCATTATAATTCCCTATTATAGATGAGGTCTCTCAAGTTACAACTCTTTTTCTACTGTATCACAGTGCTGCTTTTGTCTGGCAGTGGTTCTCAGCCTGGTGGTATTGCTCTACTAGGGATGGCTTTGGTTGTCACACTGACATGGGGTTACTACTGACATTGATTAGGGGGGG
>NW_005296198.1:0-624 GCF_000412655.1 Myotis brandtii
TCTAGACACTTCCCTGGTACGTGGGTTCAGCCAGCCGCCAGCACCCCAAACTCACCGTCACCGCCCACATCTCTTAAATGAGAAGATGCATGCAAAGGCACTTCTCGAACTATCCAAGATATTTCTTATCTGGTTACAAGGATGTCATGACTCACGAGAGTCCTCAGAATCTCGAGAAGGTTATGTAACCACTGTTGTTTCAAGCCTCTGCTGTTTTCTTTCCATCCTTTTCCACCTTGATCATCTTAGAAATGCATCTCCCTCCTTTTTCTCTCTGGGAATCTAATTCGTCTCATAGCTTTAGCTACTGTCACCCAGGCACTGCCAGTAACCATCTCTGGCCTCCACACCTTTTTGAAGCTCCGGATCTGTGTCCAATACCCACCAGCCATCTCCTTCTGAGAGGCCTGGTTTAACCGGCTGCAGTGCTGGATGCTGAAGGCGCCTCTGATTATCTCTGGGTTGTCACACATTGCCTATAAGGGGGAAGAGAAAGAGGAAAAGAAAGGAAGATTTTCAAGAATATTTTCAATGATTTCCTATGTATCACCTTGTAATTTATTTGTTCAATACAATTAAAACTGTGTAATATTTTTAAATATTATATGTTGGATATAAATATAA
>NW_005296199.1:0-624 GCF_000412655.1 Myotis brandtii
ATTTTTACTTTAAATGTTCTTAGAAAGACCTATAACCATCCAATTTAAAATACCCTCCCACTCAGTTTTCATCTCATTATCGTGTTTTGGATTCTTCAAAGCCATTATTAATATTTAATATTTTCTTGCCTTTCTATTTGGTTTTTATTATCTCTTCCATTAATATGTAAATTCAGTGAGACTAGTAATCTTGCCTTTCAGTTTGTGGTTGAATCTTGAAAGCTTGGATATTGTCTGGCATTAATACACATGTCTCAGTCAGAGGAAATCACCCAAAGATAGAAAGGGCTAGGATCAGCTTTTGTCCTTGGAAATGTTTATCTATAGGTGGGCTGTGGGTATTGTGGAGTGGGATTCGACCACGTGTTTGGGGGCATTAGATGAGATAGACATTGAGGTTATTTATAAGCATGGGATTCAATGCATCAACAAGGAAGAATCTTTTCCACATGAGGCTTTTTGACAGATCATAGATGCTGATGATAAATAAAAGCTTCCAAGAGAGATGAATCAGGATTTTACTACTTATTAACTGTGCTATCATGGGAAAATTAACTTAACCTCTCCATATTGCTGAACCTTCATTAGTAAAATTGGTCAATAATAGCATTTATCTTTTAGAAC
>NW_005296200.1:0-624 GCF_000412655.1 Myotis brandtii
TGTTTAAAAAGTTTGAGGACCCCTGCTATAGAGTATACTATTGGTACAATTAAAAAGTACCAAATAGAGGAAATTAAGTAAAAATAATTCTACAAATGAAATTTCTTATAGCAAGAACCCCAGATGAGTTATTTGGCTACAATGGTAAGAACAGTAGGAATTACTTTTCTCACACATTTCTCAGTGAGATCGGATGACCACTGCTAGTTTTCTAGGTCTTCTTAATGATTTCAAGTTAGGTTTTGATGACATTTATGATTATAATATGACTGGTATGTCTATAGTCTCTCAAGAATAGCTCATTATGCTATTTCTCATCAGTTGTTCTTTAAAAGTAAAACCATTATTTCCACTAACTCTGGTGAGACTGTTTTGCATAACAATCAGAAGTACACAGAAAAAATTTGTTCTCCCACTCTAATATTTGGATCCAAACTATTTGAGAACTGCTACGCTATTCTAAAAGACGAAGTTTAAATGTGAATCTAAAACTTTGATCCACCGTACAGGAAATAACACATAGATCAATAGGCCCTATTTTCAAAATAGTAACTCTTTGGACCGTAAAACATAAATTAACCCTTACAGCAATTCTTAATACATTATTTCTGTTTCACATGATTT
>NW_005296201.1:0-624 GCF_000412655.1 Myotis brandtii
GCCTGGCACCTGCTCCCACGTCCAGGGCAGCTCGGGGGCAGCGGGGGCAGCAGCTGGCCCGGAGCTGGGGGCCAGACGCCCCAGAGAGGCTTGGGGAGCACATGAGTCACCGAGGCCCCTCTGTCCTCAAGAACAGTCTGAGACGTGTGCCCCGAAAAGGCCTGCCGGTGGCTGAGAAGGAGAGGCTGGGTCCCGCGCTGGGCAGGGGAGGGTCTGGCCGCTGGCCTTGCAGAGACTGGCACAGGGAGCCAGGGCTGGCCAGGGTCCATCAGAGGGGGGAGCACGGGTTTCGTAAGAGCAGCCACGACTGGTGAAGGGCTGGCAGGTGGTCCGCCCGGGGCCAGCAGCCGTCAGCGTGGGGAGGCCTTCTCTCTCTCACCGCTTCTGGCTTTAGTCACAGAGCAACTTCCCTCGGGCCTCAGTTTCCCCGTCTGCAGGACCTGGCATTAAAGTAGCCGCCGCGCGGACAACTGAATAGCCTGTGGGTGTAAATGCCCCGCACATTCGTGAAAATGGGGCAGTGAGTCTTCGCTGTGGCTGTGGGTGGTCGCTGCCTAAGAGGGCGCCGGGCAAACTCTGCCCTGCAGGGCCCCGGGGAGGCCCCTGGACAAGGAGACACGGGTC
>NW_005296202.1:0-624 GCF_000412655.1 Myotis brandtii
ATGTGAGGCTCAGAGAGGTGACGTGACTTGCCCAAGGTCACACAGCTATACATAGCAGAGACATGTGATATCTCCAGATCCTGTACTTTCTACCAAAAGAACTGCTTGCACCTCCTTGCTTCCTACACCTCATCCATAAGAGCCCCCTCACCTCATCACCTGCCATCTTTGGACCATGCTTCTCCTCTACTCCATTTCTGGATCCTCAAATTTTCAGGTGCCAATGTAATAAACTGAGGAGTATGTCGCACTGTATGCTCGTGGAAAGAATCGAGTCTCCCAGGCTGGTTCTCCAGACACTATGAAAGGTCTCTTTCACTTCTTACTCCATTGGTTAACTTATTGTTGGGGACCTGGACCTTGTAGGGGGGAAGACAGGGGACCCAGGAAGTGGTCGCAGGTTTCTTTGAGATGAGGTCTGCCTACAAGTGGGGCCTGGCCACAGATTCACAGCCTTACCACAACATCATTATTTAGAAATGAATGACTCTCTAGGGACAATAGTTCAAAATATATGGTTCTCCAAGATCTATATTCCTATGCTTAGCTCTATCATGGGCCACTTCTGATGTCTGGGGTGCTGGTTATAAAAGAATTCTGAGCCAGGCCAGTGTGGCTTAGTGG
>NW_005296203.1:0-624 GCF_000412655.1 Myotis brandtii
GTGTTTATTAAAATACATTTCATTTTCAAAAAGGAGCTATTAGCTGGTAAGGTATGTGTACATTTTTGGGTCACCCTGTATATAGATATATGCATTACCCCATTTGTGAACACATATGTGTATATGTGTGTTTGTGTGTGTATGAGTAAAAATAATTTAAAGAAAGTATCTGTTTTAATTTCTGTAGTGTTTTCTCATGAGTTGATATTGAATTTTGTCAAAACACTGTTTAACATCAATGGAGATAATAATATCTTTACTCTGCACATCAATTGATGTTGTGAATTACATTATAAATGTTTATATATAAAATACCTTTGAATTGTTAGAATACACACTTTGCCATTATATATTATTATTTAAGATTTCATTAGATTCTGTTTTATAAGAAACTATTTAGTATGTTGCATTGATATTCATAAGTAAGTTTGGTCTTCAATTTTCATTTTAATGTCCTGTTTTTATCAGGTTTAGCTTTCTTTTTTAATATGATGATGATAAAAAACAAATACAGTTGTCCATTTTTTCCCATTATAGTTCACATTCAATATTATTTGTATTAATTCCAGTTGCACAACATAGTGGTTAGACAATCATAGACTTTACAGAGTAGTCCCCCCCCCC
>NW_005296204.1:0-624 GCF_000412655.1 Myotis brandtii
CGGCATCAGGAAGGTTGAGAACCATTGGACTAGATGAATGGCTGGAAGGGCAGCTGAATGAAGGAAGGAAGGGTGGGAAGGATGAAAAGACTAGATGAAGGCAGATAAAGCCCCAGGGAAGAGGCAGCCCCACTCCGAACTCCTTGGCCTCACACCTACCTCCTTCAGCTGGGCATTGTCTTTGCTGGTCTGGAAGTTCTGGCTAAGTTCATCCACTTCTTTTTCAAAGAGTGAGCGCACTTCACTGAATCCTGAGCTCACCGGTCCCATGAGCTCCTCCAGAATGGACGCCAGGAATGGCTGCACGCTCTCCGCACAGCTTTTCTCCGCGGGCTGGGCCACCATCGCTGTGGTAGGAAATAGCCAGGAAACCGAGACTTAGGGCGAAAGTGGATTCAAAGGCACTCGAGCCAGGCCAGGGCTGGGTAGTTGCCCCATAGAGCCATTGAACAGCCAAGGCAAGCTCACAGGGCAGGACAGACCAGCACAGCGAGGCCTGGGCCGCATTCACCAGAACAGAAAACCATTAGGTGGTTTGGAAATGGAAACAGACAGAATGTCTCCCCTCCCCCGAGCTTTCCTCTGCCCTGGGATGAAATGCATTTTTCTGCTTGGTCCCTATAA
>NW_005296205.1:0-624 GCF_000412655.1 Myotis brandtii
ATACTCACAACAACACAGATGAATTTCAAAATAATTACATTAAATAAAAGTTACCAGGCAAAGAGTAGTACATACTGTATACTTCCATTTCTATAAAACTCCAGAAAATTGAAATTTAGTTAACAGTCAAAGAAAGTAGATCAGTGGTTGCATGAAGATGGGAGGCGAGACAGGTGGGGAAGAGATTTAACTAAAGGACATAAAGAAATGTTGTAGGTATTGGCTATGTTCATCAGCTTCGTTGTGATCACTATTTAAC
Organism: Myotis brandtii; assembly: GCF_000412655.1. Lineage (NCBI taxonomy): Eukaryota > Metazoa > Chordata > Mammalia > Chiroptera > Vespertilionidae > Myotis > Myotis brandtii. The sequence goes on from NW_005296205.1 coordinate 260, forward strand.
GAGCATACAATATGTCAGAACTTGTGAAATTAGACAATTCAAATATGTACAGTTTGTTAATTATAACTCTATAACGTTATTAAAATATTTTTTAAAAGTTTGGATTCCATTTGTCTGAGATAATGCCTCCGTATAATCTATGAGGCTGTTTGGTGACCTTTACCACCTTATTTCCTGTAAGTTACACAATACTCTAGTGACCCTAATAATAAATTATTGCTTCCACGCATTAGTCTGTGTCTTAAATTTGTACATTTGTTCATCTTCCCTCTGCCAAGAACACACTTCCCTGATTTCTCAGCTGTCTAACTTTTATGTATCTTAAAGCCTCAGTTCAATTACAGTGGGGCCTTGACTTAGGAGTG
>NW_005296206.1:0-624 GCF_000412655.1 Myotis brandtii
GACACATATATGTAAAATTATGGACAGATCCAGGTGTGGTAACACCTGAAGCACTTATCAATTTGGGGAAGGAAAGGGCATCTTTAAGAAAAATAAAACAATATTGCAAATGCAAAATTCTGTTTGATTTTGAAAGTAACCCATGAAAGTTGAAGTACAGAAGCTTAAACATCACAATGAATTACTTCTGGTAATACCAAAGAAAGGCTGAAATCTTCAAAAAAAGTGAGTTAGAAGTGAACATTGTTTTGGGGAACAATGAGAGAAGACACTCTTGAAAAGCAGAGAAGGTAGAAGGACCAAGATAAAGCAACATACCTGATGTCCAGGTTTTCAATTTGAGGAACAAAGGATGGCTGGAATGGCCGAACATTTACAAATATCTGTATGACAAGCACCATGCTAGATGTTGGGAAGCTATCATCATAGGATATGGTGATTAGGAACCTACTTCAGGAATCTGTGATAGAAGCCAGGTAACAAAGGGGGACTAATGATCAAGAAGCCAAAAATATATAAAGCATTCATTTAAGAAATATATTAACATGATTGCCTGATTTTCATAACCTAATGACTGCTTTAATGGCTGTGTTTGAAAATATATTGACTCTATAAATACATTAT
>NW_005296207.1:0-624 GCF_000412655.1 Myotis brandtii
TCTGGAAATGTCCTAAATGCAGTAGCTACTGGGCCAATTTATTTTCCCAAAGGAATCAGAAACATTAGAAAAGATGCTACCAATTAAATCACTTCAATCCAATAACTGCAGGCCGCTGGCCCAGAACATTTCATTTGCTCTGGGTAATGGAGGCAGGGACTCCATGGTTTCTGAAGTCGGAGTGGGAGTTATTTTGGGAAGAGAACACAGTCTCCTGCACTTGGGCCTGAGGTGGGATCTCGCAGCCACCTGAGCGGGTCCGTTGTTCCGCCTGCAAACAGCAGCGCGCCTTATTGTGCCGATCACGCCGTCGCGCAGCTGCACGCCACGCAGAGCAGAGACAAATGAATGTAAAGTGGGGCCGTTTGCTTGAAATAACTCGGTTCCGATTTTAATTGTCTCTGTTAATGAAGGCAAATTGACATCAATACAGATGCACATTATGCCTGAGAACATGTACCAGGGATCCCACTCAAAACGCTGCCCAGCGTTTTCCTAATCTTAGTGTGACGTTGGTCACTCGTCCTTTCCTGTGAAGCCGCCTCCGTGAGTTTGGGTGGCACACGCGCTACATACAGGCCCTCAGAATTACCCTAGCCAGCCAGGCCTGACCTGCCTCAGGGG
>NW_005296208.1:0-624 GCF_000412655.1 Myotis brandtii
GTGACCTCCTGGTCAACCACTGAGCCACACTGGCCAGGAAATGCCTATATTCTTAGAATTTTATGTTGAATTTTCCTCTTACTCAAACTCATGCATATTTTATGTCTGGAGTTAACTAAATATTTGGAGAGCACAACCACTTACTGTTGGCTAAGACTGAAAGACAGTAGAGGCTGAAAGACAGTAAAGGTTGAAAGCCAAAGTGAGGTGGTGTTTTCTCTGGAAAAATTTGGAAAGCTTGCCTCTCTGAGATGGCTTCTTACATATCAATGGTTGCTATACTTTGTCTTAGTTTCCTAAAACTGCAAAATACACAGGAAAAGATGCTGAACTTTGCACTATTTGTTGAGTATATGAATGACAAAGGCAATCTACTCTCTCTGCTGGGCTACATCGTTAGCCATAAAATTATAGTAGTGGTAATAAATCTGCCCTTTGTAAAATACCTTCTGTGCTGACTGCTTTACATATTTAATATACTTTAACTCATTTCATCTGAAATGCAATGCTCCAGGCAGGTGCTGTTATTTAAGAGGAGAAAACCTCATCGTGGATAGTATGGCAACTTGCCAGAATCATTCTGCTAATACATGGACCAAAGCAGTCTGAGCTTCAGAAACCCAC
>NW_005296209.1:0-624 GCF_000412655.1 Myotis brandtii
GTCAAGTTAGATTTAGTGCTTGGACGAGAAGTTTAGGTTTGGAGATACAACTGGGAGTGGTCAGCTGTAGACGGCAGTGGGAGTTATTAGAATAAATGAAGCTGCTAAGAGACATCATATAATGAGAAGAAAAGAGAGCCTAGGACTAGACACCATGAAACTTCAAAATCTAGCCGTCAAGTCAGAGAGATTAAGGATTAAGAGGAAACGCAAGAGCATATAGCCCCTTGGATCCCAGGGACAGAGGGTCCCCCTAGAAAAGCAAGTACCTTGAGAAGCTATGTGTGGATGCGCTCCACAGGGCATGTGGCAAGGGTTTTATACTATTATCCGTGGAGAAAGCCTGCAGAAGTCTAAGGGGGAATTATTTGGTTGACTGTTTCAAATAGTAAATCATTTTCTCATTATGGAGAATGGCATTGGAGTGGCAATGAGTGGCTGGAAGCATTAGACCCAGGTGAAAGGCCATTGTAGGAATTCTGGTGAGAGATGGTGAGGCCCTGAATAAGGATGGTGGGGAGGGGAGAGATTGGAGATGGAACCAAGAGGTAAAATTAGAAGAGCGTGATGATTGGGTGCAAGGAGGTCATCGAGGATGTCTCATGGTTTTGGATACGATGACTA
>NW_005296210.1:0-624 GCF_000412655.1 Myotis brandtii
GTTAAATTTATTACTCATAGTGGGAAATCAGATTAAAACTATAATGAGATATTAGTATCACCATATAGCTAAATAAAAAGAGTAGCAATACCAACTGCTGGTGAGGTTATGGAGTAGCTGGAGCACCCATACATTGCTGGTGGGAGTGTAAATTGTTATATTCTCCTTTACAAACCATGTGGTAGTAACTGCTAAAATCTTACTTCTTAGGGTGCAGCCCTGCAGGAATCTCAGGGAAAAGTCTGACATGCCAGCCAGGCTGCCTCCTACTTAGCAGGCCCTAAACTCTAATTTCCTAGTGCTCTCTGAATTTCTTAGCCTTCACCCACCATTTCCTGCTGGGTGCTCCACTTAAAAATTATCAAATGACTTAATTTGATGATTAAGATTAATTCCCACTGCTTCCTTTCTCTTCTCCATCTTGGATCCTCAAATGTTGGCTCTCTTGTAGCACTGATATTGTTTTGAAACTACCAAAGAAAATTACTGAAGATTCTGAATAGCCACACAATATCTGGCATGGTCTGGTTTGTCTTTTAGAAAGTTTGCTCTACTATGAGCAATGTAGAAAAAAACAATAGGTTGTAGAGCTTGAGTATAGATGCTGAGAAGGCAGAAAAAAAA
>NW_005296211.1:0-624 GCF_000412655.1 Myotis brandtii
ACCTTTCTGCTTCCTCCTTTTCCTTAAATTTAACTAGAGGAATGCTAATATCCAGAATGATGCTTTCTGGCTTTAAATTAAATTCCTCCAGAATAAAAAGCACCGAATCTCTGTTAAGCCTCTGTTTTAATTTTCTTTAGGAAAGTGGGGGTGTGGGTTGAGTTTCCTCACTGCTGTGGACATTATCCTTTTCCATATGCTTGTTTGTCAGGAAAGCTGTTTGCAGAACCTGTGGGCTCCACCGGCAGTAGCTCAGAGGGACGGCTGCCTCTCCTGTTTTAGACATGGGCTTGCAATGAATGCAGTCTTAGGTCACATTACTTTGGGGGCAGGGGTATTTTATGATTGGTTGGTATTGAACTTGCAGTCCACTATAATTGCCAACTCTTTCTTCTTCTTTTTCTGTACTTCGCCTGGATCTTCTACTTATTGATGTAAGAGCAGGACTTTATATTTATTATGATAGTAAATTTCTTTTGTGAAATTTCACTGATGATTCCAGCCTGTTGAGATAATTTGGGGTCCTGATTCTCTTTTCCGACTTGTTTACTGTTTCTCCTCTGTGGTTGCCATGAACTTACATCTTATGTCCCAGTGAGGGGGTGGGGACAGGGCCTGTCAGAA
>NW_005296212.1:0-625 GCF_000412655.1 Myotis brandtii
TCTGACACATTCCCCATCATCAGTGGAGTGAAACAGGGTTTCATAATAAGCCCATTCTTACTCAGCCTCGTAGGCAGCCATGCTCTGAAGTGAAACAAAAGACCTAGTAACTGGTGTCAGAATATGCTTCCAATCCTCTGGGAACCTGCGCTATAGGCGAAGAAGCTCAAAGCTCTTGCTTGAGGACCGCAATCCAGGAACATACATGTGAGGGATACGGATGGCTTTGTGGAGTCCATGCCACAGTACGTAGATGGGGAACCTGCAGAAGGCCAAGGTGATGTCTGCCGAGTCAGGCAAGTCCTGCAAAACCATTGTTTTCCTTTGCAGGACATAATCAACACTGGTTATGCTACCTGGGGCAGCATACGGTTCACACATACTTTAATTAACAAAGTAGTCACAGCCTGAATTCTGTCTGCTTTTAAAGGCCTGATGAGATAGAGTGAAGTGCCAGGACAGCATAAAGGGGCTGGTATGGGTGTGATCCAGCTCTCACCTGGCCTCCAGCAGTGCATGTGCCACGGCTCACGTCTGACTTGTCTGTAGTGACTTGTGTTGGCACTAAATTTCGTTTTATTTTTTAAAAAGTTTGGCAGCTTGAACCTTTGTTTTTAGTACTTTT
>NW_005296213.1:0-625 GCF_000412655.1 Myotis brandtii
GTGTGATGGTCAATTTGCATATTTCCTCTTTATTAGAAAGGATGGTGCTGAGGTTAGGGCAGAAGCAAATCCTTGATTCTGAAATTGTGGCCATCACTCAATCATTGACTGGTCCTCACCATACTTGTTAAGGGACCATCTGCATTCCCAGCTCTGACTAACCCAATGAGCAAGAGGCACGAGCACTTGACAGTAATGATGAAGTGGGACTTGCCACAGCTGTGGAAATTAGATCTGCATGCTGTCCAGCCAGCACTGATGTGAACCCTGCTCTGGCCACGGCCTGGACAAGTGGATGGATCCAGACCCATTAATGGCTAGGAAACAAGGGGAAGAAACCCACACATGATGGGGGCCAGCACCAGATGAGCATATGTATTAGGCAATGAAGCCCAGTAATGTCCTCTCATAGTATATCCTTCTTGTGAAATATAGCATCTCTTTTTCTCAAGACAAGAAGGTTGTTACATTCATTGTTTGGCCAGTACAAGAAGCAGTCACCTCACATAGTCTAGGAGGGAGCATATCTTTTGGATAGAGAGCTCTCCAATGGGCAGTGGTTGGGTGTCTTTCCTGCTGCCCCATTTAATGGGGGCATCTGGTTCCAGAACCAGCCACTCCTAAT
>NW_005296214.1:0-625 GCF_000412655.1 Myotis brandtii
CCCTTTCTTCAGGAAAATAGCAACAGGGTAGTCCCTACTTCACTGACAATGATGCTTAGACTGGGCAAAACTAGGCACGTAGCCTCCTTTATAGAATCCTGTCTGGGTGCATCTCTTTTGGGCTGCTCTGAGCATGGTGTACAGTCAGCAGGAGATTGAGCAATCTGGGGTAGGAAGGGTTTGGTTGGATCCAACACATCGCCCTTTCAGGAGGAGAATAAAGTGGAAGACAAGTGAATACTTAGAAATTGTTGGGAAACTCCTGCTTACCCCCAGGCTAGCTGTGAAAGGCCCGACTGCTAGGTGGAAACCACCCTAATAAATCATACAGCCTTGAATGATTTGGTAGTTCTTTGAAAAAGATTACTTATATGTGCAAAGAGGTCCTCCTTAATGGGCTGAAGGGGAAAAATAGCAAGTCATTCTTTCATGATGTCTCCCTTGAAATATTTTCCCTCTCTTTAATTGAAGGATTCTCAGGAGAAAGCAGTAAAGATAAAGGGTTTGGTTTCAATCTATGATTCAAGTGCAAAAGGGATCCTAATGACACCAGAGGAGCCGTTTGAGTAACTGTGTCATGCCTGTCCTTCCCAAATTCATCTGTGTCTTCTTGTAGAATAATGGA
>NW_005296215.1:0-625 GCF_000412655.1 Myotis brandtii
AAGCCCTGAGCACAGCCCCGGGACAGCGGTGGAGCGACACTCTCTAGTGATGTTGGCGAGACGTTTATCGCCAGGGGAGGGAGGGTGCCCATGCAGTGATTACTGTAACCGTGACGCTCTGAGAAGGTCAGGGGCCCGTTCATCACGAGGCCTGGACGTGAGACAGAGGCGGGCGCTGGGAGAACAGTTGTGGGCGTACTGTGTCGCTATCGTTCATTCTCAAAATTGTTTACAAAAATCTCACCGCCGACTGAGCTTTCCCCACCAGACGCAGCACCGTAGGCGACGCTTTGCTTGCATCATCTCATTCCCGCGCTGGTTTTGGAAGGAACGGTTTCTGTTTGCTCTGACCGGGAACGTGACGTCATCCGCCGTAGGAAACCCGGGTGGGCGGGGGGAGCAGAAACAAGCCGATGGAAAACACAAAGAGATCGTCCCTGGCAACTTCCGGGGCTCTCCTTGCTGTAGTCTAGTAACTTCGTGTCTGCCTGCCATTACGCGTGCATTTTTAACATGGTTTTGGCTATTTCATGTGCACATTGCTTTAGATACTACTTCTTTGCCTTAGAGTCAGTCACATTTACCAAGGCATTAAACATTCTTTGAAGAGGCGTTATCCCAATGA
>NW_005296216.1:0-625 GCF_000412655.1 Myotis brandtii
AAGGGCCAGAAGGTTGAGAACCACTGTTTTAGAGGGAAATTGTTGAATTTTTACAATGTGACTAGCTTTTCCTCTGTCTGGAGGCAGCTGCCACTTGTATTCATTGACCGCATTAACTATATTTTGCTTAATATTTTTAGTGTCACTTATGGGATTTTAGCAAGATACCATAATAACAGCATGCAGTGCACATTGCATTCTTTTAAATGGTATTTTTATGAATCTGTTTTTTTCTCTATTGCAGCATACAGCACTAATAGATGCTAATATTCTCTATATAAATGCTGCTCATATTATCATAGCATCTGGCCATGCCATGGTTAAATATTTATCATCTACGTCATTATAACACCTTCGTTCCAGAAGAGCTGTCTGAGCCTGTTAGGGATGTACACAATTAAGTAGGTAACGATCTGTGGCTGCATCCACGCAGCATCAACAGCTGACCTGTGAGTGGTTGTCCGAGGGTGTGCGGACTGTTGAGGGGAGGTACTTAGAGGATGGGATGAAACTGTTTTGATAGTTTTGAGGTTTTTTTTCTTGTTCTGTGCTTTTAAGCTCCATGTTTTCTTTTAACCTTACTGTTTGCTTAATGAAGACATAGCATTTTCTCACTCTGCTTTAG
>NW_005296217.1:0-625 GCF_000412655.1 Myotis brandtii
ATGTCTGGTCTAATTAGCATATTATGCTTTTATTTTTTAGATAATTAGCACATTTAGAGCATTTTTTGAACAGGTCCTATTTGTAAAAATACATTCTGACTTAAGATTCAGAAGCGTTGTAGCATAAACAATATTACTTTTCTCCCTTACTTACCTCATTGGAAGGAAGCCTAGTGAGGTGATGTGGGCTGACAACATGGGGGCTCATTCTTCCTCTCGGTGACAGATGTACGAATTACAAGCATTCTTCCCAGGAGGAATGAAGAAGTTTCCCAGGGAGAACTGGCATCGTAATGTGAGAGCCATAATAACAAACAAATGTCACAAGCATTAAACAAACAAAAATCCCCTAAATATTTGATTTTTCCCACTTATAATTGAATTTGTCATTGAAAATAGGACAATTATCATAGTTTCTTACAACATGGGATCATGATGCTTACTAGCAGAACAAATATTTACCAGTAGCAGATATGAGCACTATCAGCATGGTTTTTAATCACATTGGTAAGCGATCCCATGTAATTGGGTCCCAGGACAGGGCTAGGAAGCTGAACCACTCAGGAGTTATAAGAAGATTAGATCTTCTCTTTCCTCTGTCTTTTTATATCTGTGTTTATATGCT
>NW_005296218.1:0-625 GCF_000412655.1 Myotis brandtii
TTTAAGTGCCAGACTACCTCTTTCCTAAGCACCTAATTTATTTTCTCCTTACCCTATTCCTTGTTCAAATGTTTTCCTTCCGATTTACAGGGCTTAAGGAAATACTTAGTGTTCTCCATGATCAAACCTGTCACTGCCCCAGCTGGGGGGCTTTAAAATATTCATCAATACAGGCTTGATTCTGTGGGACTTAGAGGCATGACCGTATGTGTTTGGTCGTGCTGTAATTGCTGTGACTAATTGCCACAAGCGTGGTGGCTTAAAACAATAGCTGCTTAATCTCTTCCAGTTCTGAAGGCCAGAAGTCCAAAACCAGCCTCACAGGGCTGAAGTCTAGGTGCTGGCAGGGCTCTAGGAAATCCACGTCTTTCCTCCTCCAGCTTCTTCTGGCTGCTGGGATTGCTCGACTTGTGGCCTCATCATTCTAATCTCTGCCTCTGTGGCCACTGTGTTCTCCTCTTCTATCACATCTCCCTCTGCCCCTCCCTTAGAAAAAGAACCCTTGTGCTTGCATTTTGAGCCCACCCAGGTAACCCAGGATAATCTCCAGATGTCAAGATCTTTGACTTAATCATATATGCAAAGACTTCCTTTCCTCATAACATTACAGTTTCCAGAGTTTAGG
>NW_005296219.1:0-625 GCF_000412655.1 Myotis brandtii
AAAAAAAAATTGGTATAATTTTGATTCATTCATACTGGACTACTATTGTTGTTTTGGCTGTGGTTAATTTTTCATTTGACAATCTAATGGAGGAGCGGTCAGGGCCTCTGACTAAATAACCAGGTATTGCACGTTTTAAAAATTCTTGGGGCACACTGGTTAAAAACAGTTGCTCTAGTGTGTAATAACAGTGCCTGTCAGCTGAAAGAGGGCAGAGAAGTAGACTTCCTCTGAGGAAGAGTAGTGAGGAAAGCCCTGTGTTAAGAGGGCAATAACAGCAAAAGCACACTAGAGGAATGTGAAACTTTTGGCAAACATTAAGCCATCTAACTACTGGCCAGAGTTCACCACAAATCCTACTACTAAAGACCTATATACCTTGTATTCCAGAACCCATTAAACATGTCTGGCTTTCAACACATATAGGACAAAATTAATGACTAGAAAAAATAGTTATAACATGGCAGCTTTTGTTAGTCCAATTATATCAATAAGCATTTTAAATGTGAATTGTCTAAATAAACAAATTAAAACATTGTCAAAGTACATAAAAATGACACGTCAATCATTTTCTGTGCTTATGCAACTCATCCTATATAATAAAAGCTTAGTATGCAAATTGTCC
>NW_005296220.1:0-625 GCF_000412655.1 Myotis brandtii
GTGTGTGTGTGCTGCGTGCCGGGAAGCCGGCTCCGACTCCAGGCAGCCGTATGAATGAATTACATCCGGTGTCCTGTCCTCGGCAGCCCTGCTCGGCTCCGGTAGACTCACACCTGTGGTCCCCTTTATGGAGTCCATCCATCTCACAATTGGTCTTCTGGTTCCCTTCGGCCTTCTCTTTCTCCCACATTATTATTGTCTTTTCCAAAAAAACCAAACAAACCTCTGCCTTCTCATGAGCCTGGCCCAAACGAGGACAGCCTCAGTTTTGTCGTTTTCTCCTCCATTGATGTCTCAGGCTTGATTTGCGCTAGGACCCACTTGTTCATCTTTGTGGCAGATCAGGTATCTGTAGCGCTCTCTGCCAACACCATATTTCAAATGAATCTTCCTTTTTTCCCTGCCAGCCTTCTTCACTGTCTACCTTTTGCATCTGTGCACAGTAACTGGGAATATGAGGGTGTGGATGATCTTACATGACACATCTTTGTTCTTGGGGCTCTTTCCTAACTCTTCCTTCGCTGCCCTTTCGAGTCTCAGCCTTCCATTCATTTTTTTGGCTGCGGTCTCCATTTGAATGGATGGCTGAACCAAGGGAAGCAAAACCTTCAACACTTTCGATGTC
>NW_005296221.1:0-625 GCF_000412655.1 Myotis brandtii
CCAAATGACCATCCTTTATTGAAACAACACATTTTCAACCCTTCTAAGTATAATTAGTGTAAAAGTTGTGTATTCTGTTTGGCAACCTATTATGATAAAAGATATAAAATCAAGTTGGAGAGGGAATAGACATATAGTATTTCTCTAAGTGTGAGGCTAGTGGAAGGGGAAAAAAGCAGGTATAAGTAATCTGAAGATCCTTATTTATCTTGACAGTTCATAAATGGATCACAAGCTATCAATGTTAAGACCGTGTGATAGCACAGGTCTCTGAGTCAAGTAACTGATTTTATGCCAGAGAGAAAATTCTCATGTTAGATTGAAGACAACATTATTGATTAGAATGGAGATTAGGACAGTGCAGCCAAGTCATAGATAGAGACATATGGGTCCAAAAGACTAATGATGCTCCCTTTTGTGTATGTTGGACTTCTTTTTTGTGGAGTGGTGTACATTTAAGCCCTGTAACTCTCTTTTGTTAATGGTTAAACTTCATCATTGGATTATGTCCAAATTCCTCCTTTATATAGGTCAAAACAGATACTGAATGGGCAGAGAGAAAAATTTCAAGACTAAACTTGATCATTACTTTATAGATTTTATAAGAATAATTTGTATGAAGCTA
>NW_005296222.1:0-625 GCF_000412655.1 Myotis brandtii
GGCTCAGGGAACGTTGTTCCCACACTGGGACCTTCAGAAACGATTCACAAGGACAGCAGCAGGGCCCAGCCCCTCCTGGCTGCCAGAGGAGACAGAGGGGGTGGTGTTTTCTCGGGAGCCCGCAGGTTCAGGCAGATGGTCCCCCCTGCTTTCCAGGAACTGGGCTGAGAGGATGGCAGACATGTGCCGGGAGGAGGCCAAGGAAAAGGTGAAGAAAGACAGGCCCTGAGTGTCACCGGCACCCCTCCCCGCAGGCACCCGGGGAGCAGCCCCTCCCCCTCTGGTCCAGGTTTCCCTAGCATCTGCATCCTTTCTACTTACCACGGACTTGCGGATGCTGACGCGGGGCTTGGGGATGGGCTTGGAGGGTTTGTTTTCAAAGCTTTCTGGGAGCGTGGAGGAATGGCCCCCTTTCCTCGCCTGCAGTGCGAGCTGGTAAGCCACTTCAAATGCCTGTCCCAGCGTCAGGATGATTTCGTAGGCTAAATTCTGCAAGAGAAACCAGAAAGCGTTTACGATGGCTCAGTGCAGACTGGAGAAGTCCAGTGGCTGAGGAGCCTGTGGGGATGAACCGGCGGGGACCTTGAACCACTCCACCCGCCCTGGCAGTGAGTACGCAAATGTG
>NW_005296223.1:0-625 GCF_000412655.1 Myotis brandtii
GATAAGAGGACTCTTTAAAGTGAGTTGGAATTGAAATTAAAATACAGTAGTGCTAGGACCTTCCCCCTCTTGCTGCTGAGACATTTATTTTGAGTCTATGGGCTCTGGCTTCCACAGTGCTGGCATGAGCAGGGCTATTGCCTTCCCTGCCCCGCCCCCCACTCATCCTTGCCATGATGATGATTTGCTCTTCCTGATGTATTGAATTGGGAGAGGAGATTTAAAACCTTGACCTCCATCCCTCTGCCAACTATACCACTTCTACACCTATTGTAGAAGCACCTCTAAGATAAGTAGCTAGTGCCCAGACCAGGCCCAGATTGTACTTCACATTTGCCCTACTGAGGGTCTGGCTCTTGGTTGCCATGGTCAGGTTTCCTGCTGCTGCATTTCAGGTTTTGGGATGTGCTGGAGCCCATGGGGTACAACGAGGACTCACTGCTCTCAGCAGTTATTAACTTCTGCACACAAAGACAAACTGTTGCATAATGGCCATTCAACAAACCTGAGCTAGCTAAAGGAGGAATATATTGTATGGGTATGGGGTTTCCTTCAGTAGCAGCTTGAAAGGAGTGACTGTCCTCATCTGCTCTCCCCAGAAAAATGTTTCATTTCTACATGCCAG
>NW_005296224.1:0-625 GCF_000412655.1 Myotis brandtii
CTGAGGATTGAATCAGTGAATTAGAAGACAGGGTTGAGACTGTATGTACCTGAGAATCCTTCATTACTAAGTCAGGAGGCTCCAGAGCTCGGGTTGAGGGTGGAAGTGGAGGGGGCCTCCTGCCCCCCATGGCTGGAGAAGGTTCTCTGTGTTGATCCAGCAGCAACTCAGGGTCAAGATAAAGAAGATGTATATCTCAACAATGGACAGATGTATATCTCATCAATAGGACCAGCCAGATGTGTACAAGCAGGTAACTGGATCCATTCCACCAGGCCTGTGGCTCAGAGTTCCCAAGAGGAGCAAGCAAGTTCCTAGGAGAACCAACCAGGGACCCAAACAAATAGGGAGGCAGACCTGAGGGCCTGAGGCTGCCAGAGGGCCTGGGCCTTGAGAATGGCTGACTGTTCTGGAGGATTATTAAATGGATTGTAAAGGTTTAGTAAACATGTAGGGTAATAAGTCTTCCTCCAATGCATTGGGTGTGACCTTTGACCCCTGAGTTCTACAGTGTCCCCTAAGGTAGGTAAAGTTAAAGGAGGAGCTGACCAGGAGGAGAGTCAAAATGGCGGTGTAGGTAAATTTGGTACTCACCTCTTCCCACAACCACATCAAAATTACAACT
>NW_005296225.1:0-625 GCF_000412655.1 Myotis brandtii
TGGGGACGGCCATTCATATTCTTGTTCCAGGTTCTGCAAATGTCCGAGGCCTGCGGTCCGGGTGTAGAGCACAGACAGGGGCCTGACAAAAGCTGCCTTAGCGTCCATGCTGATAACCAGCGTGCTAATTACTTACTATTTTTATCAGTGTGTTAAACCTGACTTTCTAAATAGCTTTTGGAGATCAGATACTCACTCAAATATTTATCGGAGGCATTAAGGCTGGTCTTACGGGGTGCTGGCCTCTTGGAGCTGCTTGGGGCAGATGGCCCATAAGCAAGTTAGGACGGGGGAGGTAAATGCTACTTAAAGGGAAGCACAGGCTTCTAAACAGAGGTCTCAGGCAGTGAGGGTGGTCAGAAGGCTTCCCTCAGGAAGGTGTGTAAGATTACAGCGGGGGAAGCAGAGACCCAAAGATGCAAAGCACATTAAGCTCAGAGTGGCTGTCATGATTAAATGCCAGCTTTCCAACTCTGAGCTCACCCTGTGGCCATACTTTGTGGGCTAGCTTTCATCTCTAAGTGTGCAAGGACACCACACTCCAGCCTGTCTTTGCATAACTCTCACAATTTACACCCATCATTAGATTTCAGTGTAACCCACGTGCACATGCAGACACACACAC
>NW_005296226.1:0-625 GCF_000412655.1 Myotis brandtii
TTGTTGCATATGTCACTAGTTTGTTTCATTTTTAATTCCTGAGTAGTACTCCATTGTGTCAATATACAACAATTTGCTTATTTATTCACCATTCCTCTTGATACACATTTGAGTGGCTTTCAGTTTTTTACTATTATAAAAAATGTTTCTGGGAACATTTGTGTACACTTCTTTCTTTGACATGTTTTTATTTCTCTTAGGCAAATCCCTGTGAATTGAATTTCTGAGCTGTATGCAAAATGTTTAGCTTTTTAAGAAACTGCCAAACTGGTTTCAGAGTGGTACCATTTTACATTCCCACCAGCACTGTTGGCATTTCAGTTGTTTTTATCCTTCTCAACACTTAGTATTGTCTGTTTTTTACATTCTAGCTCATGGGTAATGGCTTCTCATGGTTTATATTTGCATACCTCTGAAGATTAGTCATGTTGAACATACTTTTCGCATGTATATTGGTTAGACATATATTCTCTTTTGTAAAGTAGCTGTTTAAAACTGTTGTCCATTTTATAAAACTGGATCATTGGTCTTTTTCTGAATGTGTTGTAGGAGGAGTTTTTAAAATATATTTTGATACAGATTCTTGTCAGATGCGAGTGTAGGTGTGTGTGTGTGTGTGTGTGTG
>NW_005296227.1:0-625 GCF_000412655.1 Myotis brandtii
TATATATATATATTTGCCTTCTGATTAGTCTCTACTGTTGTCCATTTGCTACAGTGCTACCAGAAAAAAAAGTATCTCAAATATAACTCAGAGATTATTATTCCTCTTCTCAAAAACCTTCTGTGGCTCCCTATTGCCTATAGGATAACATTCAAATATCTCAACTGGGAAGGTAGCACTTCCTTTATAATTTGATCTCAACCTCTCTTCCCTCTTATTTATCCTCCAAATGGATAGCTCATTGAGAACAAGGAGCATTCCTTCTACAGCAATGAACCCTGGTCTCAGCTCATGGAGTATCTTATGGACAGTGGGCAATACATCACTAATTTGCTGAAAAGTCTCAGAATTCACAGCTTTTATCACCAAATTGTTTTGCCTTATTCTTTGGGGCTGGGTTTTTATTTTTTTGATTACATATCAAGTATACATCCATGTTCTATGTAATGTAAGTCAAGGGGAGGGAGTGTTTCTAAAACTTCTGGAATAAGTTGATTCTTGTATTTCTTTTGTTACAGTTTGAGAGACAACCTTTATTTGACAGTGGTTCCTGAAATCTTTGCTTTAAGGAGCCACAAATAGACACTTAAATTCAGGAGCATTTTCAATTTGTAAAGAAACTGCG
>NW_005296228.1:0-625 GCF_000412655.1 Myotis brandtii
GACCTAGCAATCGTTTCTGGACATTGACTTTCTTTTTAAAAAACCAAATCCCTGCGTTCAACTATTCTGCAGCCCTGACTCTGTTGTGACGGAGGAGCGCAGCCAAAGTTCCAAGCTACCTCCCCTAATCAGCGTTTCTGCTGACATCACAGAATAAAGGCCAAACGCAACATTTAATCAGTGTAGCCGTTTGCAAGTGGTCTTTTTGAAACACTATCTGGGTGAAAAAAATGGAGGGGGGGGGGAGTCATTTAACTCCACAGGCAGCACTTTATTCTGTACCTAATATTACGGCTTCTCCCCTTCTCCGCATCACTCCTGCCAGCGTCTTAATAGGACAGATATTTTTCTTTTCTATCAGGGAACATGCTTTCTCCAACATTCATCACAACGCAGATAGACTCTCAACTACTCTCAGTTCCACGCTTCATTAAGAAAACAAGTCTCAGTGTTTCTGGCCCATAAAGAAGAGCGATAATCACACTTTCTTTGTTCTAATTCACACATTTACTCATTTAGCGAATGTTTATTGAGCATCTACACTGTGTTAGGCACTAGCAAGGCACATTAGTAAAAGATGAAAATATCCTCACTTAGGATTTGGTATTTTATCATTAATATCTCA
>NW_005296229.1:0-625 GCF_000412655.1 Myotis brandtii
AAAGACAAAAGTTAAGGTTCTGTGACTTAGATACCTGGGTTTCCAAACTTCTGAAATAGACATGAGGAGGCAGCTGCTCTTCATCAGGTTCATGTTCTCCTTACTCTGAGCAGGTATATGAACCAATAACTCACTGCACAAGCCAACATGTGTGTTTGGGTTGTCTAGGATTACGGTCACTGCCATGTGCAATATGGACTTCAGCCACTTTCCCCTGGACTCCCAGACCTGTTCCTTGGAGCTGGAGAGTTGTAAGTATCAGTATGCTTAATGTCAAATCTTTGCCTTATTCCCTCTCCAATATTTGTGCTATTTTGATAACCATGAGACTGAGTGCTGGCTGCCAGTATTAAGAACTATTTACTCATAGGCTGGAGTAGGATTTCCCTGTTGCTTCACGCTGCATCAGAAGCAAAGGAGTCAAATTGATTTATTTCCTCTCCCTCAAGATGCATATACAGATGAAGATCTGATGCTGTATTGGAAAAATGGGGACGAATCCCTGAAAACAGACGAGAAGATCTCCCTGTCTCAGTTTCTAATTCAGAAATTTCACACCACTTCCAGGCTGGCCTTCTACAGCAGCACCGGTAGCCAACTTCTTTTTTTGGTGCTTCTTTTTAAA
>NW_005296230.1:0-625 GCF_000412655.1 Myotis brandtii
GCTAAGCATTTTCAGGGACAATGAATGAATATAATCCAATCCATACCAGGAAAGAGACAGGATTCTCTATGTGTGGTCACACAATAAAAGGCAGAAAATAAATGCCACAAGAGAAGTATGAAGTATTTTAAAAGTTCAAACAAACAAGCGTGTGTGCCATATAAGAAAGATCATAAAGGAAGAGCTAGCTGAGATTGAACTTCAAGGAGAGATTGAATTTCAGAAGGAGAAATGTGAAAGAAAGAGTTTTTGATGGAAAAGATGATAAAGTGTTCCTGAGTAAAATAGTAGCCCATTATTCCTTAAACATGGAAAACATAAAGAGAGCCAGGGGGTGAAAAAAGACTTTGGGATTGAATTTTTCAAATCTTTGAATGCCCCTCAAAATCTGGGCACCACCACACCCCAAACAAACTGTCCAAAATAAATTCAAAATGTCTAGCCGATATGAAGAATTAAACAAAATATCCATTAATATAAAAATCCCCACAAAAATTAAAAAGGCATTTTTATGTTTTATTACATTCTACAATACAGTACTGCCCATTAATAAAAAAAATGCTGCTTATATTAGACTTCAATTTAAAACATATACAACTGAGTCTTCAGCTATCTTATTTACTAG
>NW_005296231.1:0-625 GCF_000412655.1 Myotis brandtii
CCTCTCCCTTCCTCTGTGAAATCAATAAAATATATATCTATATAGATATCTATATATAGATATCTATAGATATCTATCTATATATCTATATATATCTCTCTATATATACATACATATATATAGTGAACCACAAACGTAAGCATCGTATGTAATTTAAATTTTTCTAGGATCCACATTCAAAAAAAGTAAAAGAATTAAGTGATATTACTTTTCATAATATGTTATGCAGCCCAGTATATAAAGACTGTCATTTCAGCGTGTGATCATAAAGGTGATTATGAGGTAGTTTGCATTCCTTTCTCTGTCCTGAGTGTCCCAGCCCATCTCGGTGTGGACTGGAGGCAACGTCATAGGACAGGACAGGTGTAAACACTATATGTGGTCCTTTTCCTCTAAAGTCTCTTAATTCTGAGGAAGAGCTCTCCCTCTTTCACTCCCCCCGCCCCCACACTGACTGGGGGTCAGGAGGGAAGCTGTAGTGTGGGTGCGAGTCTCGCTGTCCCAGGTGCTGCTGATCCAGGAGCGAGTCTTTGAGAACCACAGCCTTTGGGGTTGGTGTTGCTTGTATCCCCACAAGGGCCTTCTAGCAGGGATTCGGGGCACACTAGCACCCAGGTGCGGGGGG
>NW_005296232.1:0-625 GCF_000412655.1 Myotis brandtii
ATGCTTACCTAAAGACTATTCTCAATAGAGCAGTCACTGCAAATTCTTTTAAAATATAGAACAAATTATGATATTCTTCTATGGATTAAAATTTCACTCAGAGTAAAAAATAAATTCCTTACAGAAGTCTGTGATCTAGTCCCCAATTGTATATCTGATGCTAGCTCCCAAACCTCTGTTCTTTGCTCCATCTTTTCCTTTATAATAAACTCCTTTTTAAACTTGTCAAGCACATTTCAGCTGCAGTCTTAGCATCTGAAGTTTCCTCTGCTTGAAATACTTTTCTCAATAATTTCATGTCTTATTCCTTCAAATTTTTACATTTGGTCAAATGTCTTCTAACTAATTAGAACATCTATAAAATAGACTTTCCCTTGGCTCTGTATTTCCAATTTTGGCTTTAACATTTCTTGGGATATGACACCAAAAGCACAGGCAGCTAAAACAGAAATACACAAGTGAAACTACATCAAACTAAAAGGCTTCAGCACAACAAACGAAATAGTCAACAAAATGAAAAGGCAATGTATAGAATATGAAAAAAAAAATTGCAAATTATACATCTGGTAAGGGCCTAATAACCAAAATATATAAATAACTCATAGAACTCAATAGCAAAAACAAA
>NW_005296233.1:0-625 GCF_000412655.1 Myotis brandtii
TCCTGGGTGCAGTGAATAAAGGGTTAAGATAGTGAGGGATACCTGTAATAGCTCACATTTGCATGCTTACCATATGCTTTAGGGACAGGGTCATCTCTTTGCATACATTATCTCAATCCTCACAATAACATTTGGGGAGGAGGGTGTCTATTATCCATTTCACAAGATGGAGAGAAGTAAAGTCACTTGTCCAAGGTCACATAATTGATAGGTAGAGGTGTCAGAATTTAGTCCCGGGGAGTCTGGCTCCAAAGATGATAAGTTACCCCCTATGCTATGCCGCTTTGTACACTGTTCTATCCAGTTTGTTGTCTGAGCCAGGCTCCAGTGAGCAGAGTGAGACTAATGCTGAAGGCCCTTGTCATTGCGTTGATCAATGCAGAGGGAGAGATTATCTGTGGAATGTCTCCTTGAACTCTGAAGAGCCACCCTTCCCTGCCCCAGACTAACCCACTCCTTGGAGGGGTAGGGAAGGGTGGCAGACAGAGCTAGAGATATTGCCTTCTCATATCAGGTCTGGTACTCAAGGAACTTCATACTCTACAAAGGATAGATACCAGACAACTAAGATTCAGTCCCTGGCTTCAGAAGGCTCCCTGACGTAATTAGCTTGAGAAAAGACTAT
>NW_005296234.1:0-625 GCF_000412655.1 Myotis brandtii
CCACCTCCGCCACTCTGCACCCCAGGTGTCGCATGTGCCCACCCCAACTCCAACCAGGCTACCACACGGTCTATGGTCACTACTACACAAGGCCACATTTTTAAAATTCGGAGACATACCTATTTCATCTAATTCATAGGATCAAACACAAGAACTCAAACAAAATGAAAAGACCAAGAAATATATTCCAAATGAAGGAACAAGACAAAACTCAGAAACTAAAAACCCTAATGAAATGTATGTAAATTATTTGCCTGATAAGAGTAGCATAGGGGAACTTAAAACTTAAAGAGTTAGAAAAAAAATAATAAACCAATTCAGGGAATAGAATAACTGTCATGAAAAAAGCACTAGAAGTAACTGACAGATTAGATAATACAGAAAACTACATAAGCATCCTGGGGAACAGAATAGTGCCAATCACACAATCAGAAAAACAAAAATAAATTTAAAACAGGAATAGTTTACGGGACCTCTGGAACAACAACAAACACACTAGCATCCATATTATAGGTATCCCAGAAGCAGAAAAGAGAAAGTTTATTTGAAGAAATTGTGGCTGAAAACTTTCCTAAACCGGGGACCCACAGAGAGTTCCAAACAAGACAAAGCCAAAGAAGCCAAA
>NW_005296235.1:0-625 GCF_000412655.1 Myotis brandtii
TTGTATAAATGAATAAAGTTATCTACTGAATTTAAGATAAGAAGAACATATGATTATCTGCTATGTGACAATAATTAAACAAAGTACTGCAGAGAAATGACTAAGATATTGTTTGAGCTCTCAACAATTAAAAAAGTTCAATTATATTTTATGTTACTTTATTCAATCACTTTGTTCAATTGTTCATAAACATCTTACATTGAAAACAGATGCAATAGAGTGAATTTCAATATCAATCAAGAGTCTAGAATCAAGATGAGGAAAAAAGAAGTTTTCATAAGCAGTCAATACCATGACAAAGGCATGAGACTAACAGCAAGTAGCACCTCACCTGGTTCTGGAGTTGAGCACCTCGGTCTCTTGGAAGCTGAGATAGGAAATAGGTGTGGCTGGACACCTGATTCATTGTGGAATAGGAAACCCTGCAAAGAAAGCACAACCATGCGTGCTGCAAAGCATCAGTTGCCATTGTTTTTAGTACCAAAAACTTCCCTTCAAGTTGAGATTGAGACTGCTTTACTTTCCATAGAACTGGTGTCATATTCTTTTGAATTAGTGTTCAATGTTTGTAAACAATTGAACAAAGTGATTGAATAAAGTAACAAAATAGAATTGAACTTTTTTT
>NW_005296236.1:0-625 GCF_000412655.1 Myotis brandtii
AAGCGGGAAGGTTTGACAGTTACTCCCCCTTCGGCCTTGCTGGCCCCAGAATAGGATAAATACATACATGGAAAGTCAATTCAAACAAGTTGAATTCAGGAAACTGAGTGCAGTAAATAAAATGTTGAAAATGTTGCAAATATATATATGAAGAAATTTAGATCTTGAAGTCCTCATACTCCATGGAAGAATGTTATGAGTGTATGTTTTATATTGAAAGTCTTTATCCATAAAAGGACAGACAAAAATGCCGAGGTTAGAGATTTACTCATAGCAGGATGACCTTATATATTTTAACTTATTGAATCAGAACATCACCTCAAGGACTAAGAAGACAAGTGATGCAGAGAAGAAACACTTTTTGTTCTCAAGATGAAACTGGAATTTGTCATTTTGATATTGTAAAATGAAATGGGTCATAGTTTGGGGAAAACTGCAGAACACAGAGAATCAATATTTTTTTCAGATTTACAAGCATGGCACAATTCATCCATGGGTTAAATCTGTTTAATGTGCAGTATAATCCTGTGGATTTTAAAGAACAACATATAAAGTTTATTAATATAATTCTAATTTTTACAATGCAATGTGCCTTTAAGCAATGACCACTTGTTGAGTTTTGTAC
>NW_005296237.1:0-625 GCF_000412655.1 Myotis brandtii
CTGGAACAAATCCAAAACGATGAAAGGCACAAGAGACCTTGAGGAGCATCTGCTTCCGAATTCTCAGCTCCCAGAGGAGGCTCAGGGAGGCTGCACCATCAGGCACACGTCCCTGCAGCTAAGGGGCGACCCAGCAAGGGGACACCTGCTCACCTGCTTCACGACACAGCCCCTCCTCCATCACAGCCGGGGCAGACTCCGGGCTGGAAGCGAGGGAAGCCGCGGGGCAGACCCTGCCCGGGGTGAGGGGACACAGGGGCCGCTCGGTGCTGGCACTGGACACTGGGCCTGGCGGACGTCAGCAGCCTCCTCGCCATCGCAGAGATGATCCATTGTGTTCCCGCCTTCTCCTCTGCTCCCTGCAGTGTGTGTGTAGCTACTTGGTTTTCACAGAGCCCAGCCACGTGTGGGGCTCACACATGTGGTCACCAGTGGGCCACAGGTCCCGCTGGCACTCCAGGGAGGGGCGTGGGAGCAAATAAGGGAGTAACGCGGACACCACCCTCGAAAGTCCGCCATCAGGGGAGGCCTGAATCATGGGCTCAAACACTGCAGCCTGCAGGGCAGGGCAGGGGCAGGGGCAGGGAGCAGAGCCTGGGGCTGGGACGGGAGAAGGCGGTGGGTG
>NW_005296238.1:0-625 GCF_000412655.1 Myotis brandtii
ATTACCATGAGGTTTACATAAAACATCTCATAGATAAAATAGTCCTTTTTATCTTCATTCACCTACAAAGGTTCTGCCCTTTAACTCCTCCCTTTTTATATTTTTGATGTCACAAATTATTTCTCTTTGGTGCGAATTTGTTACCAAATAGTAGTAGCTATAGTTAATTTTCAATGCTTTTGTCCTTCAGCGTTTGCTATAATTAAGTGTTTAACACTAATCTAAAATAGAGTTCGTTTTCTACTTCTGACTGTCTGTCACCGTAATCTTCTCATTTTAGCTTGAAGAGGCCATTTCAGCATTTCTTGTCAGGCAGACCTGGCAGTGAGCTCACTCAGCGTTCGTTTCTCTGGGAAAGCCGTCATTTCTCCTTAATGTGGATAGAGCATTCCTGGCTGGCAGTTTGTACCTTTCAGTACTTTGAGTATGTCATTCCACCGTCTCCTGAACTGTAGAATTTCCTCTGAGAAATCTGCTGATAGCCTAATGGGGTTCCTTTGTAGTTTACTTCTTTTTCCCCCTAGTTGTCCTTAAAATTAGGTCTTTGTCATTGGCTTTGATAATTTATTTAATGTGTGTTAAAGGGTGTTTTTTTTAATTTTATATTTTTATTGATTTCAGAGAG
>NW_005296239.1:0-625 GCF_000412655.1 Myotis brandtii
GTATCATTAATGAAATGGAATACAGAGCAGGGCCAGACTGGGAAAGATGAGCTTCATTTTGCATTAGTGAGTTTAAGAGGCATATTTCCCAGACATATTCCATTGCAGGTGACAAAAAACTATTAAATTGACTAGAGTAAAAAGGGAATGTATTAACTCATGTAATGGGGAAAGGGAGGGGTGACTTAGTCTTGGACTTTGAGCAATGTCCCTTGTCCACCCTGTGGCCAGTGTCATTTTCTTTCAGCTTGGCAAGAGAGAGCCTGGTTAGGTAGGAATCTCTCTGATTCTGGAGACTCCTCTCAGATATGACTATGCCTCCCATTGCTTTGACCTGGAAAACCTACTTTGCAACCCTTGCTCAAAGCCACTTCACCCCCTAACAGACCCGCACCTATGGACAACCTCCTAGCTGGATTCTCAGCTAAGGCTGGGACCTATCTGTGCCACAGGGGACTTATGGGATGCTTAGAAAAACTAAAGTTTAAAGCTTCTCATCCTAACCATAAAGCAATACCAAATTCTCTTCCATAGAGTTTCCAGTTCCGTGGCATCCTCAGTTGGTGTAGTAGGTGTAGGCCAACCTAAGAGATGGTCACCACACAGAGTTTCAAATAGGAGCGTG
>NW_005296240.1:0-625 GCF_000412655.1 Myotis brandtii
CCACTAATGGCTGAGGCCTTTACTTCCTTAAGCTTTGAGTCCCTTGGAGGTACAATAAAGGTATTAGCTCAGTTTGGTGTCTTAATCTGTTTGGGATACTGTCACCCTAGGGTGGCTCAAACAACAGGCATTTATCTCTCACAGCTCTGGGGGATGGGAGTCCAAGACCGAGGTGCTGACAGGCTTGGTGTCTGTGTGAGCCCCTCCCGGGCTCCTGGGTGGCGGTCTCGCGTGTTCTCATGTGGTGGGAGAGCCAGGGAGCTCTTGGGGCCTCATAGAGAGCACCAATCCCAGGTGTGAAGGTTTCACCCTCACGACCTAACCACATCCCTACATCCACCCCTCCTAATACCGTCCCATTGGGGGGTTAGGATTTTAACATGTGAATCTGGGGGGTCACAAACCTTCAGTCTATGGCCATGTGGTGTCAGCGCCTACTCTGGCCCCTATGGTTTTACGAACCATCTTGGGTGAGAGCTGGAGCATATTCCCAGAGGCTGGTGACTCCAGTTGCAAAGTAACTTGCCCCAAATGGCAGGAAAGGGCTGATTCAGGAGCCTGGACCAGCCAGAGGCAATGCATTACCAAACAGCTTCCTTGCCCTGCCTTTCTCAGCCACGAGGAC
>NW_005296241.1:0-625 GCF_000412655.1 Myotis brandtii
GTCTTCATGGGGTGGGACTTAACGGGGAAAGAACACGGTGTCCCCAGAACAGGTCACCTGCCTGCAGGGATGGGCAGAGCAGTGACTGCAAGAGGGCGGGAACCAAGCAGGGAGGGGTCAGGAGGGAGACAGACACGTGGGAGGGAGAAAGGGTCAGTGAGGGGGCCCCATAGGGGATGAGGCAGGGACTGGACAACGACAATATGAGTGAGAGGGTAACTCGGGAAAGTATATAGGGGAGGAACAAAGTGGAAAAAGGAGAAGAGGGTGGAGACCCAGAGAGATGAAGGGGAGCCAATAGGAAGAGGGGCCCAAGTGAGCAGAAGTGGGGGCAACAAAGGAAAAGAGAGGATGGTTCTGAGAAAAGCTGGGGGGATGGAATGCAGGGACTCAGGGATGAAAAGGGGGGGTTTAGGGATGATGGAGCAGAGAGAAACAGCATTGAGAGCCAGCCAGCTGTGGGTAACAGGAAAGACTGTAACAGTGGAAGCAGAGGAGACACAGGTGTGGGAAGAGAAAGATGAAGACCTGTGTGGAGATGGAAACAATCAGAAAGACCAGGAAGAAAGTAAGTGAAGGTAAAATAGGCTTCAGGAGTTTCATAATCCAGGTGTAGGGACAGACA
>NW_005296242.1:0-625 GCF_000412655.1 Myotis brandtii
TGGGTGCCCCGTGCGAAATTGCGCTTTTCTCCGGCCCCCGCCTGGCGGGGTGGGGCGCCCCCGCCCCGAGTCTGTTCCTCTGCAGCCGCCCCAAAGCCGAACTTATAACGAACACGTAGGGAGCGTTTTAATGGTTCGGTTTCACAGCATTCGTGTGGGTCTGTGCCCTCCGCCCCCACGTGGGTCCTGTGACTCATCGTAAGCAACGCCAAGTCTCTATTCTATAAACACGGGTTCAGAAGTGAGATTAGAGGTGGGTTTGGGAGACCATTTTATGTCAACACCGTTTTGCTCCCACTCGGCTTGTACCGCCGGGGCAGCGCCGGAGCCTGGGAAGGACTGTTGGGAGCAGTGTTGCCAAGTGGTCAGGACCCGGTACTTTGTCTGGAGCCCGGTTACCTGCGTGAAACTGTCCGCTCCTCCACGTATTAGCTGTGCCCGTGGGCTAGTCATGCCAGTTTGTGCCTCAGCTCAGCATCCAGTGCCCTCTGTAACTCGGCCCATCACTCCAGCATCATCTCCCCGGAAAGCCACAAACTTCTCACCCGTGTGGGCTAGGTGTTCTGTACGTTTTATGCGGATAACTTTCCTCCCTGGCTCCATTGTGATGGTGGGAAGAGCATCC
>NW_005296243.1:0-625 GCF_000412655.1 Myotis brandtii
AGGTGGATTTAACGCTGCATTTACATAAAGTCAGAGCGAATGTGATGAGGTTTAAGACGTATAGGATTGAGTCAGTAATACCACATAGAGTTTCTTTCTCATCCACATGTTTATACAACTTGGTTATGCTGACATTAGGAGACACGGGGTTAAGCAAAACCTATTAAGCAAGGGAATAAAATGAGGCCTGGAAGAGGGCCACCTTGCAACTGTGGGGAACACCCAAGTGCGGCGGAGGCGACAGCACTGCAGGGCCACCGCAGAGTGCCTGGGCCTGCAGACGCCCCTGTGACTGCACAGAACCCCAGGACTTAAGAACCGCACTTGGAATGTCAGGAAAAACTCTGAGCAGGCCATATCCAAACAGAACAGAGCCTGCCCTCCCAAACATACATGTAACCAACAAGTTTTAGACAAATATTTACAAAGAAAGGCCTGGCCGAGAAAGGAGCAAGGTGTGGGGAAATGGTCTAATAGAACGTGACCCCTGCACGCAGGAGTGATGCTGACTCCGTGTGCAGGAATGTGCTGGAAGAGTGAGGACGTTAGGGACCGCTTAACTGATGTCCGCGTCTCAGATGATCAGACTTTTAGTCAGATCTGAACCACACTGATTAGTGCCAGT
>NW_005296244.1:0-625 GCF_000412655.1 Myotis brandtii
CTCTCTCTCTTCTTTTACTCCAGGTTCTATGATGAGATCAGGACCCCTCTGCTCTCTGACATCCACATCGATTACCCACCCAGCATCGTGGAGCAAGTTACCAGAACCCTCTTCCCCAACTACTTCAACGGCTCAGAGATCATCATTGCTGGGAAGCTGGTGGACAAGAAGATAGATCGACTGCACGTGGAAGTCAGGGCTAGCAACAGTAAATTTGTCATATTGAAGACGGATGTGCCTGTGGGGCCCCAGAAGGTGGGGAATGACGTCATAGGAAGCTCCAGGCCCAAGGGTGATGGTGAGGAGGACCCCAACCACCTCAAGCGTCTCTGGAGCTACCTGACTGTAAAGGAGCTGCTGAATTCCTGGCTGCAGAATGACGACGAGCAGGAGAAGGAGCGACTGAGGCAGAAGGCCCAGGCTCTGGCCATGGACTCTCGCTTCCTCACCCCGTTCACCTCCATGAAGTTGAAGAAATCCACACTGCAGACAAGGAAGCTGGAGGACAGCCATGGCATGTCTGCTGCAACAGGGCCTGAGACAGTGATGCAGAGTCTGCAAGGCTCCAACCTGCAGCCAGGTAACCGACTCCAGGGATGGCCAAATGTAGGAGCCTAACTTGTCC
>NW_005296245.1:0-625 GCF_000412655.1 Myotis brandtii
TATGGTATTTGCCTTTTTCTGTCTGACTTATTTCACTGAGCGTAATATCCTCTAGGTCGGTCCATGCTGTCGCAGTAGTAAGATTTCAAGAATCTGCATGCTAACAGGTGTGCCTGATGATTCTGATCCCACTTTAACCAACACTGACTTTTAAAATGTAGGATTTTTCATTGACCTTGTCTACTAACATTCGCCAAACGAAGTGCGAATGGTGTTACCCACAACATTCTCCATTTCCCAGTGACATTTCCTGGTCCTACAAACTCAGCTCTCTCTCATTGATTCAGACCTCACACATGTTCTGGGTGGTTTGAAGTACCTTCAGTGCACCTGACTCCCAAGCATGATTATTTGGTCTCATTACTTATATAAGAATAATAATTACCAACATCATCAAACCACAATAACTGCCATTAAGTTCCTATGTGCCAGACACTGCAAAATACTTTCCTAGCATTATCTCGTTTAATACGCACAGCAATTCTATGAGGCAGATCCTATCATATCCCTACTATCCCAATGAGGAAGCTGAGAGTAGGGAGGCCACGCCCAAGGTCACAAACTTGTAAGTGATGGAGTCATTTGAACCCAGACTGGCCTAACTGCACATTCCATGTTCTTCCCA
>NW_005296246.1:0-625 GCF_000412655.1 Myotis brandtii
AAAGAAATATTAATGTACTTCTGGCTCTAAAAGTCCAGTAAATTCATTAAACTTATTCTTGATGTGAATTACTCAGAAATCTTTTTCCAGAAATAAAGGTACTTATGAATTCATTACTTTATCTGTGCAGCAAGAATTTAAGAAGGCCTACTCTCTCCTGGCCCCTGGATTTGTATCTCTACCCCAAAGGTGGGGTAAAGGGTGAAACCCCATCTCCTTTCTAATTTGTGGGGCTCAAGTAACTGTATGTCCAAAGGAGCCTGCCCATTCAGTAGACACCATTGTCGCTGTCACCTTAACCTGAGGGAAGCCAGGTCCGAGCCCCCTACGCAGCACCAGGAGTCCTGGTTGGAGGACGGGATGTATTACATGCAGACCCCACTCACAAGGGCTTATCTGTGCCATAGATGAATCGGTTTTGCAGCTGCCTAGCTTACCAATAAGTCAGGCAATTAAAGTCCACCTCAGATGGCTTCTTTAGCTTTACATAGCTGATCTGATTTTCTTAACTGATAGGAGCTCCAGATGCTTTAACACACCATTACAAAAAAGCCAACTTCAAGAAACCTTCTCAATGGAAAGGTGATGTTCCATGAGAACAGAAGGTTTTGGTGGTAATTGATAG
>NW_005296247.1:0-625 GCF_000412655.1 Myotis brandtii
GTCGATTTGCATATTAGCCTTTTATAATATAGGATAACTTGTAAAAATCTCAACAAACACAAACAAGTCACAAGACACAAAGTCACATTACAGTAACAAGTCCATGGATCAACCAGTGTGTACTGTTATACACAGATAACACTCCCAGTTAGAAAAAGTTTCTTTAATTTAGTTTCAGAGATTCCAAAAGATACCTAATGAACCTTTATTTACTTATTTATATATTTAGTATACTTACAGGTATGTAAGGAAAAAAATCCTAGAAAATAATTTTAACAGAACAGCATAAAATTAATTAAAAGGGGTGAGAATGATGCGACCCAGGTTTGGATAGTTATAATTAATAAAAAAGATGAATCGCAAACATATTAGTTGTTTTCATTTTCCAGTCTTTGCATCTCATCTTGTCCCACTTGTCCTAAGTGAGATAGAAGTTTGCTATAGGCTTTCCTGTGTAAGAGAAAAGAAGACAGATAAATTTAGTCCCCTCCCATTACTTTTCATTTATTTATTTACAAATTGAACTTGCTTGACTCTGTACGTACACTCCCACAATGTGATTAAAGTACTTTGATTCCTTAACAAACTTTGGGACATATGAATTTCAGTATGAGGCTGACACCTC
>NW_005296248.1:0-625 GCF_000412655.1 Myotis brandtii
TTCCTTTCTTTTGGAAGTTGTTTCATTGTCTCCCCATTTTTGCTCTCACGGAAGTGTCCAGGCACTGAGATGCGAGGGGCTTGGGGCCGATGCCATGGTCTTGGAGGGTGGGAAGCACATTCTGAGGCTCACTGGTGGGACTTGCAGTGCTGGGGCTGATGTTGATGTCTTGGTGGGCAGGGATCACAGTCAGAGGCTCACCTGTGGGACACTTGGGGGTTGGGGTGACATTGTGGGCTCGGTGGGCAGGGTTCACAGTTATATACTCACCAGCGGGATGCATGATGTCTGTGAACAATGCAGTGGGCCAGTGGAAGGTGGGTGTACTCCATGACCCATAGGAGCTCACATCCGGGTAGGCTGGAGTCCTGGTTTACATGGGTCTGCAGCTGAGGTAGCAGGTCTTTGGACAGAGTGCCTATAGAGTTCAGGTGGTGTCTGAGGACAGTCTGGGTGGTGGTGAGGCTGGGCTCATAGTCATAGCAGCTCTCTCCTTCAAGATGGCATGGTTTCTGTCAGATCCAGCGGCTCTAGGAGTGTTTGTAGCAGGAGCTCCCTGTCTAGGAGAGCCCAGTCCACCAGTCTCCAAAAGACTTGCAGGATCTAACTGTCCCTCATTCACACA
>NW_005296249.1:0-625 GCF_000412655.1 Myotis brandtii
TTTAATAATCCACTTTTGGCTTAATGAAAATGCAGGGATAGTTAGCTGGAGGGCATGACAACTTAATCTTGCCTACACCTAAAAAAATGTTTGTACCAGTTTTATTGGAAATATAGTAAGAAGAGTCGGTGTGGTACATGATAAAAACAATCCTTTAAAAAAGACTGGAAACGTGGTCCTGCATACCCCTTGGCAGGTCAAAAATCACTTGGATTCTTTTTTTTTTTTTAATTAACATTAGGATGTTGATAATACTATCTTCCTTACACGATTACTGCTGATAATATTAGCTATTATATAAGAACGCATTACAGAAACTTTCACACAGTGTTGGATAACTATTAGCTATTAATACTGATCTTGGATCAATCACATAAAAAGTAACAGTGTTCTCTGTTCCGTCTAGTGCAAGACATATGCATGTGTACTAGAAAGTCATCTAATGGGACTCACCATCGACTTTAGCACAGGATTTATCTGCTTTGATGCTGCGACAAAGGTAATGAGTTCGGGTCAGCTCTGAGAACTGTTCTGCAGACATTTTAATTTAAGAATGATTGAAATAACTTTGAACTCCTGTCAGCATTTTAATTATCATATGTCAAATATAAGATTCTCATTTTTT
>NW_005296250.1:0-625 GCF_000412655.1 Myotis brandtii
CTACCCATGTGGCTTATCATTCCCCTACTTATTTGGATTTTCCTGAATTTTATTTATCCTGGGGAATCTGTCTTCTGCTCTAAATGCCTCCTGAAGCTGGAAAAGGAGGGAGTTTCCAGCTCTTTGATAAACACAGAGGAAGATTTATCTGGGTTTCTGTCAAAGCCTATTATAGTCTTTTCCCAGAGAGAAAAGAGTAATTTTCTTCCACCAGACAACCTTCTTCCAACCCAAATTTGCCCTGTGATAATAAAAAATCAGATTCTCTGCCATGTTCTATAGATATCTTCTTGTTTGGAGGTCTGGTTTCTTTCAGAGTTACCTTTGAACAAATTGCTTTTCAACGAGTTAGGCCCCTCTCCTTCTGCTCACTGTGAACCCATTTGAGCAGAGCTCTCACCCCAGCTCCTTCTCTTATCTCATTTTATCAGTGAAATCACATTCAGAGAAAGGTGTGGAGTGGGTGCTGTCACAGGGGGCTGCTCCTCCTCTCACCAGCAGCCAGACCTGCCCCTGGGCTGGAGTTCATCTCCTTCTGCCTCTCAGGAACTTGCTGCCACCCACTATCCCTCTGCACCTGTGTGTCACACTTGAATCATGCTCCAGTCTCTCACCCACTTAAAAA
>NW_005296251.1:0-625 GCF_000412655.1 Myotis brandtii
CTCATGATGGGCTGGGGTCCTGATGGGAGGGGTGGAGGGAGAGGAGGACCAGCCAGGCTGCGCCCCAAAGGTGGATGAGGACTGAGGGAGGCCTGTGCCCTCCCGGCAGCCAAGAGGCCCCAGGCCACCTGGCAGCAGCCTGCTCCTGGTGCACCCTTGGGAGAGAGGGCCCTGGGGCTCTCAGCGGCCACCTCCTACCGCCTCCTGTAGCCCAGCTGGTGGCCTCGGAGCCTCCTTCTATGAGGCCCCGGCATCTCCTGCTCAGCCGGCCAGCCTGCAACTCCAGCCACCTCCACGTAGCTCAGGGCCTCAGCCAGCTCACCAGGCTCTGGTGATTCCAGACGCTGCTCCTGCCAGGGCCCTGGCAGCCTCATTCCCCCAGAATCCTTGCTTAGGAGGAAGCAGCCACAGGAGGAGACGCCAGGGAAGGCTGCATGGAGGAGGCAGCAGTGATGGGGTCAGAGGGCTGGGCAGAAGGTTCTGCGTGGCCAGGGGGACACATGGCAGGAGAGAAACAGACTCAGAGGGGCTATAAGGTGGGGCAGCCTGATGGCTCCAACCTGGGGGATGGATGGAGGCCTTCTGTTCCCCTAGGCCCGTGGTCGGCAAACTCATTAGTCAACAG
>NW_005296252.1:0-625 GCF_000412655.1 Myotis brandtii
TTTTTTTTTTAGATTATACATCCAAAAACTGATGATCAAAGAAATCGATTGCAAGAGGCTTGTAAAGACATCCTGCTATTTAAGAACCTGGATCCGGTAAGATAAATCTCAGTAATAGAAACGGTTTTTTCAGTATCTGTGTGAAGAACTGTGCAGCGTCTTGGATTTCACTGTCTGTGCAAGCTAACCTCACCCGGGCGATGTAAAGGCCCCCCCGTGGGTGCCTGCACACGCAGTGGGTTGTATGAGGAACACTTGTGTTGAGCTTGGGAGGTTCACGCTGTTGGAGCAAGGAGTAAGCAGACCTGCTGTTTGTCTGGGGGAAGACATTATCTCCTCCCTCAAAGTTACAAGCTATAAACAAAGCCCTGAGAAATGGCCCAGCTGAAGAAAAGTTAGGACCTTGCATTCTTGGTACACCCACCTGGAACATGCAGGGATGTGTGTGGCCCCGCTGGTAATAGTAACTATATTCTAATCTATAACTTATACATGTTTTCAAAATAACATTTTACTTGGTTTTAAAGGTAGGGGTATTTTTTTTTGTTCTTTGTAAGGAGTTTGAAATGTCTAGACTTCGGTTTTGGGTGTATTTCTAGAATACCCCCTCTCAGTATGAGTGAGC
>NW_005296253.1:0-625 GCF_000412655.1 Myotis brandtii
TTAAAAAATATATTCATGCATTTTGTTCTGCTGAGTACAGAAATAGCTTAGTCTCCTTATCTCTATCTACCTTCAAATAATATTATGCTGCTCTACATACAGTATAAAAGCTTGTAGCCAAAACAGTTTCATTTCATTTTTTTCTGACTTTTTGGTTACAATTGTTATAGGTTTTATTTACTTAAAAAAATCTTTATTTTGTCTTTATTGTGAATATTCTCATTGCATATTCTTTTGTGGGTCAATGTCAGGCACTGCCTGTGACTGGCCCTGGGCTACTTGTTAGGAGATACAGAGTGATCCACGATTATTAGTTGACTGTGCTGGGTCTGATTGCATGCAGGTTGGGTCAAGCTGTGTAATAAGGCTGGCTGCCACCAGTACTTGGCCTGGGGCAGGTCAGCAAAAGGCCAAGGCACCCTGAGACCTGGGGGCTGCCCATTAGGTTTAGCCACTGAAAGAGCCTCAGAAGAAGGTTTTCATATCCTGCCTATTGTAAATAATGCTGCAGTAAACATGTAGAGGACATATGTTTTTTTCAAGTTAGTGTTTTAACCAACTTTAATTATTGAGGAAATTAAAAGAAAGCTCCATTAATGGAGGCATATATTTATATAGAAATATA
>NW_005296254.1:0-625 GCF_000412655.1 Myotis brandtii
AGGGCAGCAATTTATTTTTTCATGCTCCTCTCAAGGGGCGTTTGGATTGATTTTAGTTCGGGGCTATTGTGGGCAGCTCTGCTATGAACATTCTTGAACATTTCCCCGAGTGCATCTGTGCTAATGTTTTCTTAAGTCTATTCTTAGGAGTGGAATTGTTGATTCACTGTCTAGCATGGGTCAGCCCACCAAAATGAAATGCTAAAAACTGTTTCACTCCTCCACATTACATGTCATCAGGGAAATGCGAATTAAAACAACAGTGAGCAACCACTACATCCCTATTAGAATGACCAAAATCCAGAACACGGACAGGACCAAATGCTGGCAACAATGTGAAGAAACAGGAAGTCTCACTCATTGCAGGTGGTTTGCAAACTAGCACAGCCACGTGGGAAGACAGTTTGGCAGTTTCTTACAAACTAAAATACTCTTACCATATGATTCAGCAATCAGGCTCCTTGGTATTTATCCAGACGAGTTGAAAACTGATGTCTACACAAAAACCTGCACGTGGATGTTTATAGCAGCTTTATTCACAATCGTTAAGACTTGGACACGACCAAAATGTCCAATAGGTGAATGGACAAACTGTGGTACATCCAAACAATGGAATATTATTCAG
>NW_005296255.1:0-625 GCF_000412655.1 Myotis brandtii
GGCTTTACTGGGCCTGTTTCACTAGTGGGCCCAGTTGCTGTGTCCCAAAAACTTCACCTCTATTTTCTCTCTTCAAGCACCTGGCTAACCTTAGGCCCAGCTGGTGCTCCTGTCTGCTCTTTCCCTCCTCAGCCTGGTCATGACAGGCACCAGACTTTCTGTCTTTATGTGTCACGGACACCAGACAGGGTCTATCTAAGGAAACATCCCATACTCTCTCTCTCTATTCTGTCTTCTTGCCCCACAGATGGTAAGGTTAACCAGGTAGACTTGTACTGTGGGTGAAGAGGTCTTTAACTTAACGGAAGGGAGCAGAATCCCACATCTTTGGTTTAAATGAATGGACAAAGCAGGATGAGTGGTCACCAGAATAAGACCTACAAGAACACCAGGTGTTTACATTCACACATATGAAATAGGAAATAAATTTGTTTAACATTGTTTATAAAAATCCAAAACTATACTGAGATAACAACAAAGAAACAAGAGACTAGTAATGCTTTTTGGGCAGATTTCTAAAGTAATCTGAACTCTAATGGATTAAACAGAAGATTAGACACAGCTAAAGAATCATATAGATGTGAAGAAATATTTTAACCCTTTGAGTGCCAACCAATATCCTAGG
>NW_005296256.1:0-625 GCF_000412655.1 Myotis brandtii
GTAGTTTAGTTGTAATTTTGATGTAGTTGTGGGAGGATGCAAGGACCACATTTATCTATGTCACCATCTTGATCAGAAGCCCCCACATGGCAGTTTCTAATGACATTGATCAGGGCGACCTGTCAATTCTTATTAACATTTCATGAATAATAGATGTATGATACCTTTGTAAATCTGGACTTCAACACATCAGTAGCATCCACCACAATTTTGCAAAAAAATTCTCTCAAAGCATCCTGGCTACAGTGCCATAGTAGAGTGAGAAGAGAACGGTCTACAAATGCTTGGCGAGTGTTACTTGAAAGTAGGTCCTCCTTCCTGAACATTTTGTATACACTTTCCAGAAGGCTGGATTGTGTGGCACATGAACTCCTGAGAAAAAAAGAAAATTATATAAGCAGGTATGCTTTGAACAAATACTTAAGGAGTGCCTACTACACAATAAGCAAATTGCCAATGATTACAAATTAGAAAAAAACATTTAATGATCATATATATTTTTAAAAAGTAATAAAAAAGCATTTGTACATAAATCATATAATTTTACTCATACCAAGAAAACTTCATGACAAATTTAGGCATTAGGAAAAAGAATTTTTTTCATTTCCTCTCAAATCTGGTCTTT
>NW_005296257.1:0-625 GCF_000412655.1 Myotis brandtii
ACACCATTTTGGGCCTGTGGTTTTCTCTTTAACAAAACAATCAAGGGATGCCATCCCTGCTCCCCGTGTTTCCCTTTTTCCTGGGCTATCTTATGTCCTCAGGCCTCCTGATTGCTTCCTCCAGCCCAGATGCGTTACTGATGGTCTACTTCATGCCTGGCGTGGGCCCAGCTTGTTCAGTGCTCTTTTGTTGATTGCAAAAGGGGTTCACATTGAGCCTGGAGACAAGGAGGCAATGACCAGAAGCAAGCAGTCTGGTTCACAGGGTTTTCATCTAGTTGGATGCTTCTGGGATTCATGGTATAGCCAGATAGGTTGATGATTGTTGGGGAAATGTAGCTAAAAACAAAAATATTCCTCCAATCCAGAAAAATCTCCACAAGGTAGTAGGAAAAGGAAACGGTTTTATTATTGAATAAGGATTAAGCCAGAACGTGATGCTCCTCACAGGCAATCTGCTAAGAGATGGCAAAGGCAGAAAGGAAATGCACCCCTCTGTATAGCCAAGCAGATACATTTCATCACCTACGTGTCCCCAAGATAAACAATAACTTGTTCTCAAGTAAGAGGACTTGTCAGGACCCTTGGTCACACATAGTTCATCCTCACTTAATCTTGTAATTGG
>NW_005296258.1:0-625 GCF_000412655.1 Myotis brandtii
TAAGTATTCTTTAGATTTGGAAGCAATATAGTTAACTGTATATGAATTCCTGCATAGAATCTGGTTCATTCAGTCTATGGTAAGGTTTCAATGCTGACGTTTATCTATTAGAAATTATATTATGGAAGATGAAGAAATCTCAGTAGATTGAATAGTTACAGTGGCTTTTCTAAAACTGCCTACATTTTTAATGTGATTTCTTCTGATGAACTTATAATTCCCATTCAAAAACACACATCTGGTTCAAATTTCTATCATTCTATTTTCAGCTAATAAAAAGCTTTGACTAATTTGCTGCTCTGTTCTAAATAATGTTCAATTTCATAAAAATTCTTCACTCTTCAGATTATTTCATGGCTCTGTATAGTCCCCCCTTATCTTCAGGTTATCACCTGACTCCCAATGGATTGCCTGAAACTGCGGACACCATGGAGTCCTATATATACTATGTTTTTTCCTATGCATATACCTTTCACTTAAAGAAAGCACTTTACGGCTTCTCTTTGGCATAGCTGAATTTCCAGCATCATTACCCTTGTACTTTGGGGCCATCAGTAAGTAAAATAAGGGTTACCTGAACACAAGCACTATGATACCTGGACAGTGACCTCATAACTGAGACACA
>NW_005296259.1:0-625 GCF_000412655.1 Myotis brandtii
CTCTCTCTCTCTCTGATGCAAGAAACAAACTTCTTTTTTCAAACTAGTATATTCTCATTAAGAAGTTGTAGGGAATCAAGACCATATGCTAAAGTTATTTGGCAGTTTTTATGCTCTACCTAAGAAGATTTATGAAAGGCAAAGTGTCAGTATGAGACATTTTATTTGAGTGTATTCCTAAAAGGATCAGTCTTGGATGGAGGCCTATTGATATTTTTCACTAGAAATTGCATAATTGGATTCATTTCTGAGCTTGGGATTACTGAAGGTTTCTTGTACAGGAACTTGATCCAAAACATTCAATACGATGAATATTCAATAGGGATGAACGTCCTCATACCCAATTCAATAAATAGATCAGTTACAGAATTGAAGTCAGACAGCATTTCTCATGTAGGGATATAAATAGCTAAAATTTTGTGAGAGTCTAACACTAGGTGACAGGAGCCTAAAGAAAATTATCTTTAATCATCAGAAAATTTTTAGATCATTGTTTTTCACTATTTATGTGGGTGAACCTGAAGTTCAAAGAGGGTAAGTAACTTGCTGATAATGAAATTTGTCTTATTGCACACAAACGGGTTAATCATTTTATAATTCTCCAAATACAATGCATATGCACACA
>NW_005296260.1:0-625 GCF_000412655.1 Myotis brandtii
ATAGATTAAAATAATGGTGGTGGAGAAATTTTATGTACAACTATAAATTTAAGATAGATCAAATGGATTTAAAAATAAATAACATAATAGAAAATGAATAAAATAATAAAAAAGTATTTAGGTGGTATTTTCATATGATCCATATGACTTAAATGATATTTTTATAAGTATGGCACAGATATTTTTAAGTGCTTTTACATTAGGTCACACGAAAAGCTCAATAAATTTCTAAAATGAAACAATACTGGCATGTCCTTTGACCTCAGCACCAAAAGAAAAGAATTTCTAAAAATACATTTAAACAAATAAACAAGAAACTAACTACTTGGAAATCTAAACACATTTACCTAAATAGTCAGGGTCTTCTTTGGATAAGGAAAAATATAATAAACAAACTAAGAAAACTGAGAATTTTATATAATGTTGACAGAGCAGCATTTGGAATTAAACTCATGGCTTTATATACTTTCGTAATTTAAAAAGAGAGAGGCAAGAAACAAACAAAACAACCTCAAACTGAGGTGTTTACATCAGGAAGTTAGAAAAAGGAAAAGAATAATAAATAGCCCTAAGCAAAACAAAAAAGGAGGAAACAATAAAGCAAAAATGGTTGAACTAGAAAACA
>NW_005296261.1:0-625 GCF_000412655.1 Myotis brandtii
TGAGTTCTCTGGCTGATTTTGGCAGAGCTGGGCCTTCAAAAAAATTGTTTTGCAATCCAGCGGACATCTTTCTGTACGTAACTCCCCACTAGTAAATGTGGGCTGGGTAGAAAGGCCTTCCTTAGGGGTGCTTTTCTCCCCATTCATAGGCAAGGCTGTGAAGAGTTGACAGATGGCAGCCATCCATACCTTTCACAGCACAACTTGTGATTAGCAATTAAATGTGCTCTTGTCTGATCTCTGGTCTACACAGCTGTCATGGTCTCAAGATTTTATGATGTTTCCATTGTGATGCTAATTTGTTGATATGGCTTTCTGGGTAATTTTGTTTTGTTCTTGTTAGTTTCAAGGATTATCAAATAATAGTAATAGCCCTATTTGCTGATGGATGCACCACCGTCTGCACAGCTATGACAACTCTTTGATGAGAAGCTTCATAGTGTATAAATGCCAGCTGAGTATTTGTTACAGTTATTATGGTGGGACATCTTTTTGTCAAAGAGCTCAGGGCCCTATGCTGACATCATCCAGTAGTTTTTATAACCCCTGGTGAGGTCAGACGATGACAGACGTTTTTTAAATCCCCATTTCTCTAGGCTGCTCTATAAGAAATGTTTAAAAGTGA
>NW_005296262.1:0-625 GCF_000412655.1 Myotis brandtii
TCTCTGAAATCAGTAAAAACATATTTAAAAAACAAACAAATAAAAATTTAGGAGTCTTTCTTCATCTTTAAAATGATGACATTAAGATGAAATCATCTCTGATGTTAGCTCCAACCACCTTATTGTATGACTCACAAGATATACAAACAACAGTGGTGTAAGCAGGGGAGCTGGGGGAGGTTGTGGTGGCCACGAAAACACACCACTCAGATCTCCTGCTGTGGGGAGTGCGGATGACTGATGGCTCCAGCTGCTGATATTCTGGACCCACTCCCACACTTACTTGGAGCACAGTTTCCCAGGCAGCTCCCAGCCAGTGGCTGAGCAAGGAGGGAGGGGCACGAATACAGGCCTCGTCCTGCAACACGCAGGACTCATTTAGGGAGTGACTCGAGTGACATGGACTCCCCGTCAGCTTGGCTGAACTATTCTTGCCACTGCAGCCCAGGACTCTCCCACCTGATCCCACTGCCTTTCCCCCTCTCCCTCACGGCTCCCCCTGCCGATTCTGGTTCCCTCCCCTTTATCCTTAGCAAGTGTCCCCCTAATAAATGTCTTACACATCTAATTCCATCTTGGCTTCTGCTTCTCAGAGAACCCACACTGACTCCTGTGGTGCCAGCTG
>NW_005296263.1:0-625 GCF_000412655.1 Myotis brandtii
CATGAATTTCATGCACTGGGCCTCTAGTTATAACATATGTGTTTTGTGTGTGTATAATAATGCATCTTGTGTAAGTTTTAAACATCTTATCCAATTGAATACAAGTTTTAAAAAATCAATAAAAAGGGTATCAGGAATGGAAAATGAAAATTTATTTACTTTAATTATATTAGTTGTCTCATTTAACATTCTTAAGAAGACTAGGAAATATGTAATAGAATGTCTATTTGCAGGTAATAACATTGAAGATTATAAAATAATTAATAAGCATTTTATATTTGTTAGATTTCACAACTAAGAATATATAAGATATGCTGAGCCATGCAAATATAAAGAACATAAAGCATATTGGTTAAATAAATTAGTCACCGACCCCAAATGTTTAGTTTTTATAAATTTTTAACCATTCAAATTATCATGGCATTCTTTCCAATTCTGAGATACTCAGGCCCAGAAAAGTTTAGTGAGGATGCTTAACACATCTAAATATTCATTAACACAAACGAAATGCACACATGCCAGGAGCAATGATAAAAAGGCCAAATGATGACCTGGAATTGAATACTACTGAATGTGTTGGCATTCAAGTGCAATCAGGAAGATTAAAACAAACAAATAAATACGG
>NW_005296264.1:0-625 GCF_000412655.1 Myotis brandtii
TTTTTTTGTCTTTAATATCTATAACAATTTTTATCCTATGCTGTGTGATTTGCTGTATCCCTAATTATTGTCATTTAAGGGATGTTTAGAAACTTTAAAAGTTAATACTGTACTGTTTATTTAAAATTTAGAACTATAAGTCAGTTTCTTCACGTTACACGTCCATAGCACACACATGTCCTTGAGATCCAGCCGCTCCCCTTGGCAACCGGGGCTGCACTCAGTTCCCGGTCCAGACCAAGACTTGAGGATGATGCTCTGGACTATTTGTTGTAAGACTCCAAAGTGAATTGTTAAGGGATTAAAATTTAAAATAAAGTTCTTCAGAACCAAATGAACAGAGTAATATATCAAATAACTTCAGATAAATTGGTATAATTTTATAATGTCTGATTTCCAAAATGTATTTCAATAATTTTTGGAATTTCACTGTGTTTTTCAAAATATGGAAATGAGTCTATAATTCTCATGTCCTGTCACCATTTAGACAGACTTACAAAGATATTTATAAAATGCTGTGTTGAAGAAGGACCCCAGGCATCATCGAGCATCCTAGAACAGGGTTTGGCTCTAAAGGACATGTGTCTGATGAGGTCCAGCTTCCGGGCAGGGTGCTCCTTAGAGC
>NW_005296265.1:0-625 GCF_000412655.1 Myotis brandtii
GGTATCCCTGAAGACAATCTTTTATATTGTTGAAGGGACTGGCTTTCTTACTCTCTTCGCCCCTTCCCCCTTCTTTCTTTCCTTTTTGTGTATGTAGAGAAATAATTTTTTCAATCAGAGTTGAGTAAGGAGTGCCATAAAATACATTTTAAAGGAAAGCATAGTAAATGATTGGTAAAATCCTTGATTCTGGCTCATTTCTATGGTGAGAGAAATGGATAGCTCCTGTACTGGTAGCCACCATATCACATACCCATTGTATTAATTTAAAAAATGCAGCTGTTCAATGCAAAGTTCTAAATTGTAAAGTAAGTCTATCCTGAAATTTTCATTACATCCTTGTTAGGAAATCCAGAATTTAAAATAATGCATAAAATCGGTTCAATCACTCTTATTAAGCACAAAGCAAGCCCGCTGTAGTGAATACTCATTTTGAAGTTTTAGCATTTTGGATTGTTAAAATTACAAATAGTGCTTAACTTGAGAACAACTTCTATGTTGAATACATATTTTGTAGCACTCAAATTTTCCAATTAATTTTGAGGTATTTGTTTTGGCTGCACAGAATTTAACTGAACTGAGAAGAGGATAAGTTTATTAGTTCCTTTTCTAATAGACTTTTAAA
>NW_005296266.1:0-625 GCF_000412655.1 Myotis brandtii
TTTATGGTATTGTTATGTAAAATTGGGTAATTTGATAATTTACCCACATAATGTTTCATATTGAAGGAAACAATATATTTACTTTATGAAATCATAATTAGAAGATAAATCATTAATTAATAAAATGTTAGTCAAATAAAACAATCCATTTTCTACTCTGTTTCTATGAGTTTGACTTCTTTTGTTCCTTATATAAGTGATACCATGCAGTATTTTTCTTTTTTCTGGCTAATCTCATTTAGCATAATGCTCTCCAGGTTTATCTATGTTGTGTCAAATGACAGGGTTTTTTTCTTTTTCATGACTTAATGATATTCCATTTTTTGAGGAACTTCTATATTTTTCATAGTGGCTGCACCAATTTACAGTCTCAACAACAGCACACAAGACTTTCCTTTTCTCCACATCCTCACCAGCATTTGTTTTCACTTATCTTTTTGGTGGCAGTCATTCTAACAGGTGTGAGAGGTAGAATCTCATCCTGGTTTTGATTTGTATTTCCCTCAGGATAATGAGGTCAAGTAAGAGTTCTTGGGTCTAAGCCCTTAACCATCACCTGACACTACCCATTATTAAGAGTTATATCTAGATGATTCAAGGTAGATAATGTGTAATTAGTTAAAGT
>NW_005296267.1:0-625 GCF_000412655.1 Myotis brandtii
GGCCACTGTGCCCAGGGCTATGAGCTCAGTTTATATTTTTGCAAATCAATTGGTTCATTGATTCAATATGGCTAAATTCCAGCAACTTTGCTAATGTCCTCCTCCCAGGGGATTTGGATAAAACAAATATATTTTGGGATTAATCGTTTTATATATAACAAGTGTATTTCAGGACAAATGGATTTTGTATATAATAAGTATTATCTCACTGACCTAAGGAGAGGAAAGAGGTTGCTTTTGTAGTTGAATCCGAAGGACTATTGCAAGGGGCCTCCTTTGGGCAGGTTAGAGGTCTAGGCAGTGCCACCTAATGTCTCGGGTCAGCATGTGCCCACTGCCCAATTACACACTGATAAGAGCAGGCATTTCTTGAGCACCTGAATATGTGTGAGGCACTGGACTGAGTCCTCACAGGAATCATCTCCTTTATTCCCCGCATCAAACCTTTTGCGTACTGGTAGCTAAAGCTTTAAGAGGAGGTCAAAGGACTTACTCCAAGTCACCAAGCTATTAAATAGCCAAGCCAGGATTTGACTTTCCACTTGTCTGACTCCAAAACCGAACAGCCATTATAGGTTTCATGTACTTGGGAAAAGTGGCAGCCGACAAAGGGTACACTGCTGTT
>NW_005296268.1:0-625 GCF_000412655.1 Myotis brandtii
ATCCATCTATCCATTCATCCATCCACCCACCCACCTTTCTACTCATCATCCACCTTTCTACCCATCCATCCACCCACCCATCCATCCATGCACTCATTCATGCATTCATTCACTCTTTCTTAGTAATTAAACATTTGTACTGTGATGACATGTACCAGGTAAAGAGCTGAGGACTGTAGAGAGGGGCTTGGGAAGGTAAATAGACATGCAGTCAGCCTGCGCGGAGTGTACCCCGGGAGCTGAAACTGACACACTGACCAGCTCCTCTGCTGCTTGCCCTGGGAAAGCACTTGCATGGCCCTTAACTAGTCAGGTCTTCCCACAACACTGCCAGGACGTGCCTGTCATTTCACAGGTGACGTGACCGGAAAAAGGTTCACCGAGCTGCCAGGCAGTAGCGGAGCTGCAGCTCCAACCAAGACCTATTTGATTCTAAAGGACTTTTCCCACCGTGAGGCATAGTTCCCCTTTCTCACAATTCCTGTCCTAAATGAATAGCTTAAATCTGCATGAAAAAGGGAAACAGAGGACAGAAATGAGGGGTGCCGTTTATCATATCTGCTCTCCCCACCATCTGCCTGCATGCCCCCTGGGGATCGAGCCCTCAACCCGGGCACGTGCCCTG
>NW_005296269.1:0-625 GCF_000412655.1 Myotis brandtii
AATATAAAGTAATTGCCACTTTGAAAAAAGTTATACAGTGCAATTCAGGAGGAATGGCAATAACTGAAGGGACAGCTGGGCTGGTTGTACTAACGCACTGCCAGGTTTGGAATATGACTTCACACCTCTGTAACCTCTGATGAACTGTAACATCAGAAGAGAGGGCGGGGGTTATCCCTTATGAAGTTTTTATTTTACTAGGGCTGCAGAAGGGATACTGAGTTACCCATGATCAAGCTTGAAAATTATAGAACTCCGCTTTGAACTCTGCTATTTTTACAGAGAAGAGGTAGAGCAATGGATGAAGCTAAAGACATCCGTGGTGGGAGTCAGCTGGGAGTGAGATACCTTCCAGCTGCTTAAATTTTGTTTTCCTCCAAAAGACCTGCAGCAATTAGGCTTCCTGTTGGAATGAAGAGCAGGTAAAAAGGTGGACATTGGAGTTAGGAAAGACTGTGTTCAAACTCCAAGGGGAAAATAATACATCTAACTAACTACTAAAGCTTTAGTGCATAAGAAATCCTGCAGTGTTCTTTCAAGCTGTTGGGACAGTTGGTAGTAAGTAGTATTCACACAATATTAACTGCTGCTGCTGTTTTTGTTGCTGTGATGATTATTATTTCTT
>NW_005296270.1:0-625 GCF_000412655.1 Myotis brandtii
AGAGCTCTCCAAGCCCCTCTCCCCATCCAGGCCTGGGGTCACTCCCTTCCTCCCTAGCACAGAACAAGTTGTTTTCTTGTTCCCCCGCCTGACCTCTCCTCCTTCCACCCCTGCCTGTTTGAGCTGTGGTCAGAGAGGTGGTCCCCAGGCATCAGAAGGTTTCCAGAGATACTGGCGACTGCCCCTGCCACCCATTCCCATCGCTGCGTCACTTGACTGCCAGCTATGGGGTGGGGGTATCCGGGGAGGTGTCTCCACCCAGAAATAAACAATGTGCTGCCCACACCATTGTTGGGAGAAACCCAAGGGACAGTGCGACTGGCCCCCCTTCCCCCCGCTCTTCTTTTCCCTGGAGCTGCGGCTCTTTGTGCTGCCTATTCTGGGATGGATGGGAAAGGGCACATGGGGGCTGGCCAGAGAGCCTTGGGCAAGTAACCAAAATCCAACTTATACTTTCCAGGCAAAAAGACCTTCACAGTTCCCAGAGCGGCTGCAGTAGGGACACTGGTACTCTCTCTGCCTCTCACTGCTGTGTCTCTCTCTACGGTGGCTCTATCCAACTTCTCACTGCAAACCTGTTTCTTTTTCTTTTTCTTTTTTTAAATATATCTTTATTGATTTCAGA
>NW_005296271.1:0-625 GCF_000412655.1 Myotis brandtii
CCCCCCCCATCACTTTCCTCTTCATAAAAATGTCATTCATGGAGAAGTGAAGACACAATCACACATATGAAACCAAGAGAGAGCGTGTGGTGACGTTTATAACAGTATTAAGAAGACAGCTTTGGTTCACCATGCAGTGGTCTGCCACATGCTTCCTGACAGGCACTTTCACGAAGCTGAGAGGGGCAGGGTCCCCTGGTCACCTCCAGCATTCTTCGCCAGCCCATCTCCTGGAAGATATCTGTGTTCACTAAGTGACTGTAGATTAAACTGAATCAATTTCTGATGACCAGGAAACTGACTTAGAGTTGACAGAGACTCTGAACCCGACTGCTTGATTTACATCCACTTCCAAACCCAAGCAAGCATAGGAGCAGGTGGTCCAGTTTAAGAGATGTGAGCAATTCTCTTTAGGCGAAGACGTGTTCTCAGTTCCCTTGGTTGGGGGTGGTTCTATCAGGTGTTTGGAGTGAGTTTCTTGAGGATGGTCTTGTGCCTTCTTTCCCCGGGGAAGTCTCCTCCCCCAGCACGTCAGGTGGTGGAGACCCACCCAGGGAGCAGGGAGAGGGAGTGCATTCACACCTCCTTGGAAGGATCACTGACCCTCCGTCATCTCCCGCCCACG
>NW_005296272.1:0-625 GCF_000412655.1 Myotis brandtii
AAAAGAGCTTCTTATGGCCATAAAATGGTTCTGGAAAATGACATTTAGAGAAGAGCCACATGAGTACATGGGTGAGAAATAATTAGTGTTTCTTTTAAAAGTTCTTTTTCCTTTAAATTTAGTGGCCGATGGTTAGGAAATATTTAAGAATTTGCTTAACATAAATGACTCAAAAAACATTTTTCAGCATTGTTGATGATAAAAATGTTTCACTCACTGATAGATAAAATTGTGTATGCATAAATGTCCTTGAAACTAACAAAATATTTACCTCCGTTCAATATATCCAAAATATAAAAGAAATATTCCAACTCAATATTGGACAAACAACCCAATTTTTTAAATGGTCCAATATTTTAGTACACATTTCCCTAAAGAAATTATGAGTTGTTAATAAACACGTGAAATGATTCTCAGTATCATTAATCATGAGGAGAATTCCAAGTAAAAGAACAGCTATGAGTACAAACCCACCAGAACACCTGTAATCAGAAAGACCGATGGTATCTGTTTGTTAGAGTGGCCCTGACAGAGCACCACGACACAGGGCGGCTTAAGGAGAAGAGATGGCCCGCCAGTTCTGGAGAGAAGTTTGAGATGCTTCTGCAGGGCTGGTTGCTGTGTG
>NW_005296273.1:0-625 GCF_000412655.1 Myotis brandtii
AAATCCAGAAGGAAACAAAGTGAAACAAATAGGCTATCTTACTTTTGCTTGGTTGCTCCGCTAGCAGGATGAGTGGGCAGACTGTGACCCGCTGTCTGTCCTAATTTATGTGAATAACTTCACTTCCATGTGGTGTTTTTTTTCTGGTTGGCAAGAAAACGCATCACACTAGTTCATTTCCCTGCAGTTCTCCCTCAGGCAAAAGCTGCAACTTGACTCTCTTGGTATTAAAAAGACAAAAACAAGACAACAATATTTTATTTCTGTGCATACCCACAGATGTCTGCTTCACAGTGAGCTGTGCAATCAACTGGCTAAAGAAGACTT
This sequence comes from Myotis brandtii, assembly GCF_000412655.1. NCBI lineage: Eukaryota > Metazoa > Chordata > Mammalia > Chiroptera > Vespertilionidae > Myotis > Myotis brandtii. The sequence goes on from NW_005296273.1 coordinate 328, forward strand.
GCAAATACAGTATTTAAAAATATATATATATATTTGCACTGTGAATTTGCCATTGTACCTGTTTTTGTTTTATAATAGAAATGAATCTGATACTAGAGAAATGACATTGAGAAAGTGCCAAATAATATATATCATAAGCCTTAAAACAGATGTTTTTCCCAACCATTTAAAATACTTTTTTTGAGGAATTTTTAATGATATTAGGAAATCTTCACAGTATATTATTGAGGGGTATAAAGCAGAATAGAAAATAGAGGAACATATACAGTAATTTTTAAGGCTACAACTGGGCATTTTT
>NW_005296274.1:0-625 GCF_000412655.1 Myotis brandtii
ACAGGCAAACACTGAAGGATGAGAGAGAGTGAGGCAGATACAGTACTTGGAACATTTGACATGTATATGCCAACATGAAGAGCCTTGGAATTAAGTGGACATAACATAAAAATATAATCTCAGGAGTTGATTACCTCAACCTATGAGATGAATTTTAGTATGAGATGGGATGAATGTACACTTGTGCAAAGGGAGCCAATGAGAAAGAGATGTGGTGTGTCCCTACATGTCGAGAAATGTTTACTTGTTGGGAGCCACAAACTTGTGGAGAACTTGTGGGAAGAGGTCAAAGAAGAGACTAAAGATGGTATTATTATTTGAGTTTTCTTTACATCACATGATTAGATTAAAAAAGGAGAAGGGTACTAGGTCACTTGCAGCAAAAAGCCAGACATAATAATCAAGTTAATAGTGGGAGCAATAGGGGAGGACTTACCCAGGACATGGAGGGTCCTCATTAGGCCCAAAGCAGCAGATATAAGCTTTTGACCTTCCTTAGAAGTAGATGAAGCAAAAAAGAACTTTTAATAGCATCTTATTTTTGCATACAGTGACGAATTTGTTGGGGGAAAGTATACAATATTAATAAACTAGAGGCTTGGTGCACGAAATTCATGCACTGGGG
>NW_005296275.1:0-625 GCF_000412655.1 Myotis brandtii
GGTGGAAAGAAATTTGAGGTCATCTCATTCAACTCTTCATTTTAAAGTTGGAGTCTGAAGCACAGAGAGTTTACTTCTCCCAGGTATTTCACAGCCATAACTAGTGGGAGAGCGAAGCAGCAATCAAAATCTCTGTAATCCCTGCCCATGGCATGGATGGCTTCTCTGATTCACTTGAGTGTAGCTTGCATTTTTGTTTTTTGTTTGTTTGTTGTGTTCTTTTGTTTTATAGGATTATTCCACTGAGAGACTGAAGAAAACAAATGAAATATTGAAAGGCATCAAACTTCTTAAATTGTACGCCTGGGAGCACATCTTTTGCAAAAGTGTAGAAGAAACAAGAATGAAAGAACTATCCAGTCTCAAAACCTTTGCCCTTTATACATCACTCTCTAGTAAGTTGCTGTTGTACACATGGTCGATTTTATTTAGGTTGTGATCATTGAGACATTCTAGTCATCAGAGGAAGCCCATTTATTTTCTACATATGTACTGTCCAATAGCCACTGACCACATAAGGCAATTTAAATTAAAGAGTAGGGAGAGCACAGGCTTACAGTCAAATAGACCTGAATTCAATTCTTTTTAAAAAAAACATATTTTATTGATTTCTTACAGAGAGGAA
>NW_005296276.1:0-625 GCF_000412655.1 Myotis brandtii
CTCTCTGTTTATGATTGGCTAGGAAGTCAGATAACTTTAGACAAGCTTGGCCTCAGGGGTAGGGAGGAGGCCCGCCTCCTTTACCCAGGTAGCTCTTGGTTCCTCGCTTTGTGTTCACTTCTCCCGGGAGAAGGCAGATCTCTGAGGTCTCCCTGTTATTGGTCACAGTGATTATTCGTTTATTAGGCTCTTGCAGCTTTTCATGCGACAGTTATGACCGGGAGTGGGGTGGGGAGTGTTGTAGGCACACTTAGATTTGAAACTTCGTTGTTCATTTTGAAAAGAATATTGCATTCAAATATATCTGCAGAACACTCCTCCCTTACCAGTAGGGGGAGAGGGGTGCGGGGAAAGGCAGAAAGAGTTTTAATGAAGCTCATGTGCTAAGCCAGTTCCTTAGGTGCCCATCTATAAAGTGGGGGTTTACTGCAGGGTTTGCTGGGGTGTTGAAACTTGTTCAGTGGGAGTGCTTTTAAGTGGGGGAGCTGAGATTCGTTTTGAATATCTTTTCTCCAACAATTAAATAATGATAGGTGTCATGGCCACCGCTGTCAGTGGGCAAGCAGGAAACCTGTCCCTGACACTTAGAGAAATAGTAAAAACAGGGAGGGGTGGTATTTAAAAC
>NW_005296277.1:0-626 GCF_000412655.1 Myotis brandtii
TAACATTTCCCTTCAATCCCTACATTTATTTGTTTCCTCCAAACCTCTTTGAATTAGCTTCACCATCCTGCTGGTTCTGTCCTTAAGTTAAATAAAGATTTGACATACACTTAATTTATGTTTATCACGTGGTCATGCGTCTAGTTTTATAGAAATTACATTGTGACAATAGATAGGGGCTTACAAAAAGTAAAATCAGTCCAGGTAGGAGGAATTGGGTAATAAAATACAAAATTGGTATGCATAAGAAAAATCAAGGAAAACCCTTTTTTTCTCACCAAATCCACCCAATATCTTCTCTGCAAAGATATAAAGAATAGTTCACTACAATGGCACTGGATGCCCTACAGTTAAATAAAGCAAACATTTCATAAACATAATGTTATGAGAAAGAAGCCAAACACAGAAATAATATATGCAATTTATATATATTACAAAAAAAGGCAAACCTAATTTATGCTCACCCTTGCAGAATGAGGGGGAAATGGATGAAAGAAAGCAGAAGGGGACCTGCTGGGGAACTGGTAATGCACACTTTCTGATTACACTCATATGTACATTTATGAAAATTCATCAAGCTTATGATATGTGCACTTTTCTGAATGTCAGTTATACTCCAATAAAAA
>NW_005296278.1:0-626 GCF_000412655.1 Myotis brandtii
CAACCTGGGCATGTAGCCTGATGGGGAATCGAACCGGCGACCTTTCGGTGCACTGGATGACACAACCAACTGAGCCACACCAGCCAGGGCGAGGGCGACATAATTCAGATGGAAGCCCAGGGCGCACTCTGAGCCTGAGCTTGTCCACTGGAGCTGACATTTCCGAGGGAGAGCAACTGGCCGCCTGCTACTGACATTTAGGAGCACTTTAAACACCTAAGGTCCCTTGGAGAGAGGAGCCCAGAGCAGGCCTCACCGTGTCTTACTCTAGTTTTCTACATGCATCCACTTCGCAAACACTTACTGAGCACCTGTTACTGATCCCCGGGGCTGGGACATTGAAGATGGTAGCTCCAGCATAAAGGAGACAGCTACGTGGGACACAGGACATTCCGGATGTGAGGATCTGGGGTGGGGCCCAGAGAGGAAGTGGCTAGATTTCCCGGGAGGAGCTGAGACGGGTTCCGGAAAACATCCTTAAGGTGGGCCAAGCGGAGAGGGGGACAGCCCTATCCAGTAGAGAGAGCAGCATGTATAGTCGAGGACTTGAAGATGTTGATGAGAAACTGTGTCAGTGTGGCTAGAATGATGGGGACATGCAGGGGCTGAGTGGGATGCTGGGAATG
>NW_005296279.1:0-626 GCF_000412655.1 Myotis brandtii
CTTCTCCTTCTCCTTCTCCTTCTCCTTCTCCTCCTTTTTTCTCTTCTTAAAAAATGCCCTTCAACACTTCATGTAATACTGGTTCTGCAACCTTTGTGGAGAATTGCTGCCTAACTCGCTTTGCAGAGGCAAGGTAACTTGTAATTCTGCCTCAATCTGTATTTGAGACACTCATTTAGGGCTCTGTTTTCCTGCCAGTGTAGGCCAAGGATACTTAGTGATAAACCAGTAGGAGCTGGGGCCGCTAGAATACATTTCCTCCCATATATATATATTTTAAATTTATGACCACAGAAACTGCATATTTAATGAAAGTCCCTCCATTCTACAGGTACATGGTCTCTTAATTGTTTTGGCTTGCATAATAAATAGCAAGCTCTTTCTTCCAAAATTGATACTTCTATTAGTTTCATTATGCAATAACCATTAACCACAACTAAAATATAAATATGTAACTCATAACTCCTCCATTATGGAGAACATAAAATTTACTACATAAAATGTTTTCATATAAACATACTCAAGTATACGAGCCACCAAAATGCTAAAGTTTGAACTGGAAAAATATTAAAATAAGGACAAGCAATGTTAAATCATAACACACACACACACACACACACACACAC
>NW_005296280.1:0-626 GCF_000412655.1 Myotis brandtii
CACACACACACACACACACACACACACACCAGTAGCACTAGAATGAAAGCTCCATGGGACAGGGAGCTGCCTGTACACCCAGCACCTGGCACATTCTGGGTGCTCATGAGCATTTTTTAATAGATGCTCACAGCTCCTGGAAAGCAGGGTAATGACAACTATAGAGCATTTATTCCGTACCAGCCACTTTGTTGTGTGATTTCTAAGTACCAGCCAGCCTCAGGGCCTTTGCACTTGCCATTCTCTCTGCCTGGAATGCTCTCCCTCCAGATTATCGCCTTCTTCCCTTCCCTGACTACCACATGCAAAGCCACAAGGCTCCCAGGCCCCAAGCCCCGAACATGCCACCTGCCTGCCTGCTTTCTTTTCTCCAGGGCCCCTGTCACCCACCACCAGTTAGGTTTCACATTTACTTGTTTAGTGGCTTACTGTCTGTCACCCACCCCACCAACACAAGGTCCAAGAGAACAGGGACTGGTTTTCTTCAAAGTGTCTAGAACAGTGATATTTATCTGCCACGTTAATACTGAATGAACTGCCATGCCTTACTTACCTCACCTAAACCCTGAGGCCAATGCCAAAAGGAAGTTCCATAATCTGAACTTCACAGATAAGGACAGAGGTTA
>NW_005296281.1:0-626 GCF_000412655.1 Myotis brandtii
TGAAATTCAAAATGACAACCAATAAGTGGCAGAACCAGGGCTCGTAACCAGGCCTTCTTCCTGTAAATTCATTATGCTCTCTTATGTCATGTGGCTATTGTGCTGGAGGCAAGCACAGGCTAGACCCACTCTGCTTAGTGTAGAATATGATGCTTCGTCTCTTGGCGAACTTTTCCATCATATATCTTATTTAGATAAAAATTAACACTGAAATTAACACTAACTCCTATAATACACCACAAGATAGTTATATCGCCTTATTACTGAACTATTTACACTGTTTGAGGGGATAAGGGAGATGAGTGTTCAGCCAGATATGTTGTCTCTATTTCACCTTATAGGCACCAGCTGGAGGTTCTGGAATCAAACATGGCCTTTTAAAAATCCACATGTAATCACATTATTGAAAAATCTCTTGTGAAAGATGTTTGTTGGGAAGCTCAGCTGCCAGAAATATAGAACTAATATGAGAATGACCATGGCTTGAAATATTGGTGTGTCCACCTGGGGATTCAGGAAATCTGGCATGACTAGAAGAACTCCCCGTTAGAAGTAACTATATTTCTATTTTCATGAGAGACTATGGAGCTTCTTAGGAAGAAACCTGTGCTAAGAGTAATGAAGGT
>NW_005296282.1:0-626 GCF_000412655.1 Myotis brandtii
TTACCTGGTTTTGGAATTAGGATAATGCTGGCTTTGTCAAATGAGCTTGGAAGTCTTCCCCTTTCTTGAACTTTTTGGAAAAGTTTGAGAAAGATAAATCTCAACCCTGGAAAATTTTGTAAAATCTCAACCCTGGAAAAAATCTACATATTACTAGTAATAAGAGAAAAAAATACATTTGGTGAATTGGTGCTATCACAAGTTCATGATTCTCTACCTCAATGTTTGGTAATCTTTCCACATCTCCAGAAGTCAGTTACATTTTGCTCATTTTCTTTCTTTATTTAAAATTCCTAATGAACTTCTCTCTTCCTGTGCCCAGCAGTTTGCTTTACTTGCTACTTCCCTGAGAAAACATATGCCAGTCAGTAGAAATTCCTTCAATTTATTGCTATTTTATCTGCATTTCTGCACATCCCTGTTATGTGTCTATCCCTGCACATCCCTATCTCAATGGGAGATGTATCCTCCTCCTGCCTATCACTCATTGTTCTCTAAATCTCATCTCTTCTTCTTTTCTTAATCTTGATCTCTGTTCAATCTCCTGCTCCCTGGCACATGGAGAAGCGTGTCCCTCTCAACAAAAAGCAACACTCCACCAATCTTGAAACCACTCCAAAAACTGT
>NW_005296283.1:0-626 GCF_000412655.1 Myotis brandtii
GCACCAAGCGGCTGCCCCAGGCCCTGATTGTGGGCGTGAAGAAGGGCGGCACGCGCGCGGTGCTGGAGTTCATCCGCGTGCACCCGGACGTGCGGGCCTTGGGCACCGAGCCCCACTTCTTCGACAGGAACTACGGGCGCGGGCTGGACTGGTACAGGTAAGGGGGCCGCCCCGCGCGCGCCGCTCCCCACCCGGCTTCATGCTCGGAGCCACCCCTGCGTTTTCTCTCCCCGTCACCGGCTGGTCGTGTGGGCTCAGGCTGACACGCCGGGGGTTACCCAGAACTTCGGATTCTTTGGAAACGCGGTTTCTTGAATGGCAAAGGCCGTTGTCACTGCAGGGAAGGGAGGGCTCTAGCAGATTCAGGGCGGGCATCAGGCCAACTCCCTGCCCAGCCTTTGGGATGGAGCCTGGTGCCCAGGGAAGGGCAGGGAGGACGCCTCCACAGCCCTCCCCCGGCCTCCGCAGGTCTTTCCCAGCGTCTGAAGGGCCCTGAGAAGGATGGAAAGTAGAACAGGAGGACCTTGGCGACAGGGCTCTGTGCTTGGGGAGGTCCCCACAGTTCCAGCCAGATGAGCGAGGGCACCCAGAGGTGCCGGAGGAGGAAGTTCCCTTCTGCAGGCTCA
>NW_005296284.1:0-626 GCF_000412655.1 Myotis brandtii
CCTGAGGGCTCCCGGACTGTGAGAGGGCACAGGCTGAGATGAGGGACTGCCCACCCCCCCAACGAGTGCACGAATTTTCATGCACCGGGTCTCTAGTATAGTAAGTAATACAGAGAAAAATTTAACATGTCATTCTCCTTTTTCATGGTTCCTAGAAAAGTTAACAAAAGGCAGCCATATCTACAATCCTTACAATTACTTTTGGCCTTACATCTTAAAAATGCCAGAAATTTTGAATAGCAAGTGTTTGTTGTTCCAGTTACTATTCATCACTATCCAAAGAGTGAAAGCTTAGTGGCTGTAGTGTGACAGCCTGCCAGGAGTTGTCACCCTAACTTCTAGCACCAATGTAGTTTTTGTTACCATTTGATCATCAAAATTCCAGAATAAAATACAGGGTGCAGCAAAAAGTTTATAGTTGTGCATATGAAAAAATGATGCAATAATAATTAATAATACAAGAATAGACTCTGTTTCACAAGCTCACACTGTAAACCTATGTTTAACCACCCTGTATTGAGGTACTCTTTCTAAGACTCTGTCTGTAGCTGACTGCTTTATTCTTAACCCCCCACCCCAGGTGGGACACACAACAAGGACTTGTAGGTTACTTGTGAAACACAAAT
>NW_005296285.1:0-626 GCF_000412655.1 Myotis brandtii
CCGGCCCCTGAGCCCCACCCCCTTCCCCGCCTCCCTGAGCCCCGTCCAGTGCAGGGTGGACCCCCGCATGGGAAGGGCTCTCACACGGAGAGGACTTGTTGACTCCGCGTGTTCCAGAGGCAGGTGGGTGGAAAGGGAAGGGAAAGTAGCAAGAGAGACGTTGTAACTGCAGGGTGTTGTGAAGCCGTCAAACAATGACCACCATCCACACACCCAGAGCTAAGTGGGCGGTCTGAAGAAACGAATGAGACTCAGTAGCGATGGGTAGGCCCCGGCAGAGGTTGATAGGGGGTCCCTGTGGGCACGGGAGGCACCCCTCGCCTGGTTCCTCGTCTCCCACTGAGCCAGGAGCCTGCAGGTTCCAAGTGCACCCAGATTCTCACCGCTGCAATGAGTGCTCCGATCCAAGGTTCGTATTGGCAGTAATTGGGTGTGGGGGCTTGGAGAGCACGTTCAGAAAAGTATTCATTCGATGAGTGATCGCTGGTTGCCTGCTGAATATGGTCGGATAGGAGCTGCTGGATGGGTTAGAAAGTAAGAAAACAATCCGCGTCCCAGGCGTGCCTGGAGAGAACACGGGTTACGGATGGAAAGTGTTTACATTGCCTGTGAGGCACGGCCAGCAC
>NW_005296286.1:0-626 GCF_000412655.1 Myotis brandtii
AAAAAAAAAGGAAGCTCACAGACTGATCAGTGGAATAGCGAGTTAATATAAGTAGACCCTTAGGCCATATGAAACCAGGGGCAATGAGAGGCCGGATGGGGGAGGGGAGGAGGCCTACCCAGGCCAGAGAGGGTGGTAGGTTTCCTCGAGGAGGCTCAGCCTGAGCTCATTCAGGCCCAATGCTCTCTGATCCTGCTTTTTAGGGCTCATTATGATCTGGCCACACCCCACAAATCCCACTCCATGTCCCAGTCCTTCCCTTACCACACAGTTAGCGCATGGGCTCAGGGGACAGCTGGCTAGGCCTAAAGCCATCTCCAACCCTTACTGAGACACAGTTTTCCCATCTATAAAATGGGAACAAGCATAGAGTCCATCTCATGTTGCGTACGGGGAGGTTAACATGTGTAAGGGACACAGCAGAGTACCTGGCTCCTAATAAGCGCTCGGTAAAAGTTAGCACCGACTTCTCTTACGGCTTTACTACCCACCACCCACGTGTGAAATACTCACCTTTCTTCCCCTGTTTTTACCCCCACTCAGAAATAGGATGCCCGTGGGACCATGACAGACAAAGTCAGATTCCGAGAGATTCTAAACACCACTTGGAGGAGAAACCAAGATGG
>NW_005296287.1:0-626 GCF_000412655.1 Myotis brandtii
GGACTGCAGGCAGCTTCTCTGAGAGGCCTGAACAATGTTCACAGTAACAATAATTATAGGGTGTGTGTATGAGACCTATATGGATTGCCAGACACTCTGCCAACAATACATGATCATTTTTACATGACCATTGCATACATGATCTATTTGTTCCTTACAAAAGCCCCGTAAAGTGGTTGTTATTCCCATTTTACAGACAAAGCAGGCCCAGAGTGGGTTAGCAACTTGCCCAAGGTCACACAGCTCTTAAGTAGAAGGATGTTGTCTGAATCCAGAGGCCTGCTCTTCACCATTATATGACACAGACATTTACATATACAACATTATACTATACAGACGTCCAAGGCAGCATGAGCCCTTCTGTGGCCCAAACACCGATGAAGTACTAGAATGAGGCTATTATATTGATTTCAATCACTTGATGTTGGTTTTTTCATCCTGTTGGTCATTCAGCAAATGTTCCTTAGGTGGTACATATATCTTGTGTGCCTTCCCCAGTGGTGTTACACGGCAGGTAAACTCAGATTCCTCAGCCCAAACCAGGGAGACAGAGGTGAGGAAGTAAGATTTGTAGAGAAATGGAGAACATGAGAGAAGTCCAAAGGTTTGCATTTTCCTGGAGTCAC
>NW_005296288.1:0-626 GCF_000412655.1 Myotis brandtii
AAAAAATATTCTCAGGTGAGATTTAAAAAACAAAGATAAAATATTTTTATACTAATTTAGAGTAAGAATATCTAGCCATAATAAAAGGGTTGGCCATATATATATATAGCCACATTCTTGTCTGCTAGAGGTGATGTGTCATCTAAAGAGCTAGGTCCTCAATAATGTCAATCATTCTGGGAAGAAGACCTTCTCACAGAGAGCAAAACTCAGTAGGAATGCCCTAGATAGCCACAGAGTTTACATCTGCCTTTGTTAGTCTTGGATCTGAGGTTTTAAGCCATCATAAAAATGTAATAACATCATAAGATGGTGTCCACCATGTGGAAGCTGGCCAGGGGTTAGGAAATAGGAAACTAGGCAAGGCTAAGATTGGGGTTCATTCTGGGGCCACAGGACTAAAGTGGTAAATTTCTTAGAACTAATGAGGATCAAAGCAAGTTAAGTTGGGAATTCAACATATTTAGAAAAAGGCAAAAGTACTTTGTTGGCTACTCTGTCACACCGGTTCATTTATTCTCTTGCATTCAATCATTTATTTGACAAATAGTTGAGTTTATGTGACAGGCACTGTGTTAGGCAAAGGGCAATATATTAGTAAATAACAAATGTAGTCCCTGAACTCA
>NW_005296289.1:0-626 GCF_000412655.1 Myotis brandtii
TTCAGTCAACCCTAATTTGCCATTCTATACTTTCCACCTCATTTTCCTGCCATCAGAATTCCTAGGGACTTGCATAGTTTTAATGGATTCACTTGGAAGTCAATTGGCCATTATTGATGTCTGTCTCTGTTGGAGCAGGTTGTCCGGCACAGTCATTTCTCCATGCTGGTGTGCACCAAGCAGCTAGATCCCCATCTTTCCAGACTGTCCCTCATGTCATGCTCTTTGCTGCTTTCTCCTGTGGCATTTCTTTGTGACAACCAGGGCATCATATCTGGGCCAGCTGCATTTCTCTTTTTTTTCAGTTAATTTATGAACCCATCTTGGGGGATAGAAAGACTTTACTGCTTTGGGTTGCTGAGAGAGATGCAGCGGGGCTACCCAAATCCCCTGCAACCCAGACACTCCCACAGCTATCTATGTTATCCCCCAGCATCTGTGTCTGGGCTCCTGAGGTTTTTTATCTGCTTTTTAGCTCCTCTTTTCAGTCATTCAGCCACCCAAAATTTTGCACGGCACCTACTGGAGCCGTTATCAATGGAAGTCAATGGAAATAACAGACTTCTCTGTATCTTCAATCTTTTTACATAACACACCCTTCACCTGTCACCTAAATTGTGTATAGG
>NW_005296290.1:0-626 GCF_000412655.1 Myotis brandtii
TAAAGTCCTCTGTGCTCTTTCCCCTTCCTATTGAATGGCAGGGAAAACTGATAATCTAGAAAGTCATGCTGAAAGAGAGAGAACAGACTTCATCCTGGGTTTCTGAATATGTGAAGCAGACACCCCTGCAGCCGGGTACTGCCGAAGACTCGTATGCATTTCTATTGCATAGACTCATATAAGTTTGAATCTAATTGGCACTATTGTCTAGCCTACACTAGTTAGTAAGAAGTCAGCATTAATATTTGACTGTGATATGGTAGGAAATTATTAAACTGATATCAGAGACCAGAAGGTATTCCCATGTCATACATTGATTAAAAACACTTTGTAATACTATGATTTGGGTAGCTCAGAAGACAAAAAATTTACCATTACTGTAGTTCTAGCAGAAGAAATCAGAGCCCAGCCAGATAAAATTTGAGTGTGTGTGTGTTGACTTAATTGCTGCATTTAGCAAGGTTTTACAAAAAGAAATGAGCTTAGGTAAGAACTAACTCAGAGCAGAGCTATAAGGGGATAAGAGTGAAGGAATTAAAAACTTTGCCAAGATGGAAAAGGTAAATTGCTTCTGGACCCCAAGGTATAGACTAAGAGTGGTTCTCAACCTTCTGGCCCTTTAAATA
>NW_005296291.1:0-626 GCF_000412655.1 Myotis brandtii
TTCCTTCTTGCCCCACTCCTGCCCCAGCCACACCTGGGTTAGCCAGTTCCTCTACTCACCTTCGAATCACAGCTCAGGGTCAGCTTCTCGGGGAAACCCCTCCCAGTCTCCAGACTAGGCATCCCCAACGCCCAATGTATAGCTTCCTGATCGTCTTCCCACGTCTATTGTGCTTGTAAGCACTTGTTCAATGTGTAGTTCTCTACCCGATACACACGAAGAGAGGGCGGAACACGATTTCTGCCCCACCACTGGGTGCACAGCACGGTGCCTGGCACAGAGAAAGGTGCTGACAAACACATCGAGGGGGTGCACGCTAGGTGCTCACTGAGGTCTAGGGACGTGAGCATCACTTTACTGCAAAACGGCATCCTCCACTACATTCTAATTTTGACCAAAACCCAGAATTACAAATGATCTTTGACCTCTACCTGCATTCCCAAACTCTTCACCAACTCCCCACACCAGGACTTAACAGCTTTCAGCAGTATAAACTTCATATGATATGCTCTTCCAGGTCCTTCTCTACCCTTTACCTGGATACACATACATATCTATGGAAAGTGCATGGGAATTATTCTATATACATCATTTATGCTACTGCTACTTGCTTCGTTTTACTCAAC
>NW_005296292.1:0-626 GCF_000412655.1 Myotis brandtii
AAAGTCCTCCTTGGTACAAAGATTCTTAGGAACTCAGGGATGGACTCGTCTCCAAGCACAACTTTCCCCTTGTTCCTCTATCTTCCAGGCCATTAGCTCTGGAGACTCTGAGAGGCTGTGAGTCACAGGACCAGAGACCTTGCTCCACTGTGGCTGGAAAAGAGCACGCAGACAGCTCTCCTCCCTTCTATTTTTGTTGCCCACCAGATCTACTTTAATGGCAATTCAACTCTGGTGCCCCCGCTTATCTCTGTTGGCTAATGTCTTTAATTTCACCACTCCCAAAGGGAATAATCCCAAATCTCAAGCCTGTGCTGTATTAAAGGCCCATGAATGCTTAATCAGAGCAAACAGGGGATTTGGTTTGTATATACAGCAAATCTCATGTCTTTTATGTTCAGAGAACAGGACTAAAAGAAGAAAATGACGATAAATCATTTCAAGAAACAGCATAACCTAAATGTATGTTTATTCAAAGCGTCATACAATCATCTGTCCAGAGCTACAGCCCAGCTTCAGAAAGTGACTTGCCATAATGAGGCTTGGAGACGAGCAGTGTTCAAGAGCCAAAAGACGTATCGCCTCCTCCCTAGCCTGGCTTATGGGGGAAAATGATAAGCTCTTAA
>NW_005296293.1:0-626 GCF_000412655.1 Myotis brandtii
TTGTATTGTTGGTACTTGTCACAGTGTTTCACACATAGTAGGTGCTCAAATAAATATACAAGTTAGTGGATGGTGTGATCATGCAAAGAAATCATGTAGAAGGGAAAGAAACTAACATGTATGGTGCATCTCATATGCATGCTGACATCTGCTTTCTCATTTAATTCCCATGACAAGTCCACATAGTAGATAGAGGTCTCCCCACCTTATGGATGAGAAACCCGGGCCTGCGATCACAGCACTTAAGGAGAAAATAGGGGTCCAAACCCACGTTCTCGGCAGTGCTCCCCCACACTGCTCACAGTGCGTGAAGAGCAGGGTTTCTGTAGGTGTCTGTGAAGGAGGCAGAGGGCAATGGGTAAAGCCACAAGCTCATGGCCCCAGTAATGAGCCCTTTAGAAAGAGCTCAATGCACATGCGCAGTCCTGGGTCTCCTTTTCACACCATAAGGCTGCCTGCAAACAGCGTTTGGAAGGAAGACAGATCACCACTCTATCACATTGATGGAGCCACCTTAGAATGGGAGGCAGGTCACCCATCTGTACTGTGGTTCCCTGAAGGAGGAAGGCCCGGAGGACAGGGCTGGGATGTACAGGCTGCTCAAAACACTCATCACCCATGGTTCT
>NW_005296294.1:0-626 GCF_000412655.1 Myotis brandtii
GCCCACCTGTGAGGCGAGGGCCAGGGGGCAGGACGGAAGGTGTGGACGCCCCTCCTCCCCCACCCTCACCCTGGAAAATCAGGCTGGGAGCCGGGTACAGGTCCTGTTAGAACTTGCCCAGGGGAGGCGAGACAGCAGCCAGGAGGCAGAAGTTGTTTGTAAGAGGCAGAGACAGACCTGAAGGCATGGGCGGGGGTCATTCCTTCCCTATAAAGTGCTGTGCGGCGGGCTCACTACCCAGAGCATCCACCTGGCCCAGAGGAGCTCCATGGCCTGGAGGTCATCGCCGCCGCCACCGCTGCCACCGCTGCTGCTGCTGCTGCTGCCTCGCTTCCTCCTCGGGACACCGGTGGGTGCACGGCGGGACTCAGGGGAGGGAAGAACCCACAGGCCGGGAGGGGTCAGGCGGGGGCAGAACGGAGTCTGAGTTCCAGAGTCCTGAGGGCGAGCTGCACCCGAACACCAGGCCCCAGCAGCTCGGGGAGGGACACATCACGATTCCAGATTCCAGGCTCCGCACACGCAGGGCATATCCCTGGCTGAGCAGGAGCACAGGGGACAGCGCAGTCCCCCTGGCGGCCCATGCCCCGGGCTCAGCCTGCTTCTGCTTCTGCCGGGTCAGGCCC
>NW_005296295.1:0-626 GCF_000412655.1 Myotis brandtii
ACATACAGGGTGTCCCCCCAAAAAATGTATACACACTCTTTTCTAATAGTTCAATTGATGTTTCTTTTTAGATTTCACCCACTGGAATAATAATTATTCAATGTGTGTATACATTTTTGGGACACTCTGTTTTTGTGAACCAGTATACATTACTTGCTACAAGATGGAGTTTAAGAAGAGGGGCTTTTAGGCATCATACCTGATTTTCAATTATTTTTTTCTATAATGAAATTTTTTTACTTAAAGAGGAAATGCATTTGATTATTTTTGACTAGTCAGTTTTCTTATTCTCTGTGAAATCAGATTGGAAGCAGTGAGGGGCTGAGCAAGTACACTATATCAGCACCATGGAGAATACTCAATGTCTGCATTAAGCATTTCTAAGCTCTACATTATACATGATGAATATGCAAATTTGATGATAGTTAAGGAAAATGGTAAATATTTGTACAAACATTTAATTATTATATGTATGCATTTATTATATGTTATTCTCAAATATTAAAATTTTAACAGACAATATAAGAATTGAAAAATGCAGTATAAATTTACTTCTCTTGAGCATTTCCTTTTCCAGACAGAGTCAAAGTAAACCAGCTATAAGATGTGTCTTCCAATTATGGCTA
>NW_005296296.1:0-626 GCF_000412655.1 Myotis brandtii
TCTTTTTAAAAATAATTTATTTATTTTATTTTATTTTTTTAAGAGAGAGGGAGAGAAATGAAGAGGGAGAGAGTGAAACATAGATTGGCTGCCTCCAGCACGCCCCACTCTGGGGATGGAGCCCAAAACCCAGACAATATGCCCTGACTGGGAATCCATCCAGCGACAATGCCCAACCAACTAAGCACACTGGCCAGGGCAAGTAGAAGAAATTTTTAAGGCACATCAACAACCAGAACACATTCTCCCACCCCCCAGTTTTTCTAGAAGCTCTTTCTATTTGTGTCCCATAATAAAAAGAATATTCACGGCAGAATAATTTATTCAGTGAGAGGTGCATCTGAAAATATAAAAATTATTTTTTAGACACCACAGCCTACTTTGATGGGGATGAAGATGCTGTGGACTTATCCCAGCGAAAATAAATGGATACATTTAGCGGAGCCACTCCCCTTTTCCAAGCACTTTCAGAGAATTGATGTCCTGTAACCCTGGCCCCACTAGGAAGTCTGGAGGGGATGATTTAGCAAAGAGGAAACAGGCACAGCCAGAACGTGAACCCAGGTCAGCCCATCCCGCCCTGCGGCTTCCCATCAATCCAGAGGTGCTCCTGCAGCGGATGGGGC
>NW_005296297.1:0-626 GCF_000412655.1 Myotis brandtii
ACTCATGTGCTCCCATATTCTCTTTCTATAACAGCCATGCAGGCCTAACAGCCCAGTGCCAGCTCCAAGCAGGAGCCTGGGTACTGAAATGTAGTGTCAGGTGGAGTGCAAAGACAAAGCTAGCTGGACAGGGCCAGAGGCTGAATTGGATAAGCTTTGGCATGGCAAAGAATCTCTGAACACTGGCTCTATTTCTGGGCCTGATAAAGACAATGCTGGACTTTTTCCAAAGTGGAACTGACAGAGATGAGACACCAGGAACCCGGGGGCAGCCTTCTATTTCTATTCCAATATATCTTGCAACTCTGTGAAAGGACCCCATTTTCATCGGCCACACCTTCCACCACGTACACAGCACTCCGCTCATTCCCTTTCCTTTGTTCTTTAAACATAGCACTTGTTTTTAACTGTTACACTATATTTATGCTTAAAACTTTGTGTGTTAAGGTAGTCCGGTGTGGTTAAAATGCAATGAGTCTACTACAACTAATCTCTTCCACAGATTAAGACTAAAATCTGGACAAAATACAAAGAAGTTACCTATAAAATTAGAAAATCAGGCAAGTTGAAACAGGGAGTCAAAATTTGAAGAACTGACTGGTATCATGTATAGTCTAAAAAAAAAA
>NW_005296298.1:0-626 GCF_000412655.1 Myotis brandtii
AGATGTGCTAATGTATGCTGTAAAACTAAAAAGTCTCTTTTCCTAATAGATATTTTCCTTGCAACATCACTTACTCTACAGGCTAAATCTCTCACCATAAGCTTCAATTAATACACACAAGACTGATTCCTTCACCCTAAGTCCCATAGTAGAACTAGAGTTTAGATTCATAATGAGATAAACAGCTTTGTGAAAAGGTAGAAGCTGGGATTGTGACAGCTCAGCATTAATCATTAAATACTATAACAGGCATATGCTGTCTGTGTCTAGCAAATAGAGTAAGATAAGAAATAATCAGTTTCAGCTCCTACGTAGTGTTTTATCCTCTTTCATCTTCTATAATTCATAAAGCTTCTGGATAGCATTCTCGAGCTTATAGTCTTACAATTATAACTGTTGTGTAATTTAATTGCAAATAACTAGGCCATCTTATTTAAATTCTCATTACTTTGACATTTTCTAAACCCATGGAGTCCTGCGAGGTTATTTTAGTATGCCAGAAAATTATCATACATAGTTTGGATCTATTATAAAAGTTTGAGAATCATTACCTTTGAGATTCTCTTTTTTGTTCCATAAAAATCACTAATGCTGAAAACCTTCAGCTGTCCATTTTTTATCTGTTT
>NW_005296299.1:0-626 GCF_000412655.1 Myotis brandtii
TATACAAAACAATACAATTAAAAATAATGATATGGGGTCATATAAATCAAAATTATTAGAACAGAAGTACCTGCTGAATTTTATAACACTTGCTAGACATAAATATTTGTAATAGCTTTAATTTTCATAGCTTTAGACTTACAGTGAAATAGGAAGTTGTTTTGGTTTGATATGCACTAGTATATTCAACCATATTACCAGTCTTGAATCATGTCTGAATTGACATCCGGATTCCTGACTGATTTGAAATATATGGCTCTTGTTGGCATTTGGGGGATGAGGAATTTATTTCTAAGTGCAGCATTTGATTCTTTCTGCATTATTAAAATTCACATACATGTTCCTCTCTTTAAAAATATATTGTTTTTAACTTCAACTCTGTGTAAAGAAGAAATCATGAGAAACTAAGCACTTAGCTAACAGGATCTTAAAATCACCAAATATTGTGACCAAGAGATGCTTCGCCATATGTTGGGAGATGAGTATAGAAAGTACCTGGATCCAAACATTCCCGGGGAGTGAGAATGAGGGTTTCTGAATAGATATTTTGCCATTTCCTTAATTTTTACAATTAAGCATATTTCAGTCTTAACCAGACCATCATGCTTTGTGGATATAGGAAGAAA
>NW_005296300.1:0-626 GCF_000412655.1 Myotis brandtii
AAGGGGTCACGACCCACAGGTTGAGAACCGCTGGTTTTGTTGTTGTTATTGTTTTGTTTCGCCAACACAGTGTTTTATAAATGTGAAGTAACATTAAAGTGGTGAAATTTCATATTTAAAAAATACAGATTTCCGTGTTCTCCTAAGAACCTTAAAGCTCTCACTGGTCTGACCCAACACTCCCCCTATGCAGCAGTGACCAACTGGAGCTGTGGGATGCGAGTTTCCAGGTCACCGTGCCCAACAATTTGTCAGTGGGTGCAGACGAACTCCCACCCAACCAGCCTCTCCTGCTCACTTAACCCCGCTGGTTACACAACCACTGCAGTCTGCGATCTCTCTTTTAGGAAGTTTTGAAATGGAATCAGATCTCAGTGGTTCCTAAGGCACTTGAGAGATTTGCATCTGCATATGAAAGTATAATTTTTGTATAGTTTTGTATATGCATCTCAGTTTGGAAAACTTCCACTGTGGTCTGACAGATTTCTCTATACCAGCAGGGAACATTCATTCCAGGAGACTTTAAGAAGTGTTAAGTGGCAAAAAAATTTCCTGTTTAAATAAGCATGGGAAACATTAAGTTAGGGTTATTTTTCCTTATTTTCTTTACTGTGGGACATCTTTGC
>NW_005296301.1:0-626 GCF_000412655.1 Myotis brandtii
AAAATCAATAAAATATATTTTTTTAAAAAGATAATCATTATCAGTAACATGCTGGTGTATTCCTTTCCTGTGTTTTTCTTTATGTAAGTTTTAGGTTTTTTGCTTGCTTCAGTGCGTGTGTGAATTAACATAATTTGATGATACTCTAAATAAATTGGAGATCACAATTTTCCCTAAGCATTTTCCACTTTATCACAAACTCCATAAATACCGAGTTTAAGAAATGCCTAATTTCCCATTGGGGAGATGTATCATCATTCACTCGCCCATTATCCTATTTGAGGACACACACACTGGTGCCAGATTGTTGCTTTTAAAGGCATTTGCCGTGAATACATTTGCCAGTTATGACTTCAAAGGCAATTTGTAAGTTGGGTAAACAGTAAAAGCTTGGAAACTCCTAATACAAGAGTTGGCTAATTGGCCTTGCTTGTGGAAATGATTAATTTAAAAACTCTTTCCTAGACTCACGAATGGGATTCCAATAGTCAAGGAAGTTCTTTTGTCTTGTTTCACTTTCTGACAATCAAAGAATACTGATTGGGAATCAAGACCCCCTGTTTTCTGATGGCTCTGCCTCTGTCTGTGTGACCTTGGGCAAGTCACACACACACACACACACACAC
>NW_005296302.1:0-626 GCF_000412655.1 Myotis brandtii
TTAAATTACATTTTATTCCTCAGGCTTAAAACACAAATTGAGAATTATTCAAATTAAACTTACTTCCCATACCTCAAAACTGAAATATGATAGCACAGGGCAGTTACGAACAGAGGCAAATATTCAAAGTTTTGCACATAGGTAGAATCAGACAGAAAGTGTCATATAGCTTTTGAGGACACTGTAATATGATAAATTTGAAGAGCAAACAAAATAACACCCCCTTGAAATTATTCTTCGTTGTGGATTTCAATTAATACATAAATGTGGTCATTTTTGGCTAATAGGACCCTATGCTATGAATTGTTATTTCAAGATCAATAGCAACAACCATAAATATTATCTAAACAATTTGGGTGCAAAACCCCAAAGAAATTCTAAGAAAATTAGCTGATTTGGAAAAATATTAAAATAACTAAACCTGTTTATTATATGTATAGTTAGTAGTTGCTTCACTGTTGAAGGTTTATGCAATTCTCCCATAATACATTTTATTCAAAACGTATGCAACTATACATTTATATGCCAATGGAATTAGAAAATTAGATGGTGTCTGCAAGCCTTTATGTAACAAAAGTTTATCGTGGGCAAAGCATTTTTGCAGATACTTATGGATCCTCACACAA
>NW_005296303.1:0-626 GCF_000412655.1 Myotis brandtii
ACACTGGGGCCCGTGGAGAAGACAGAATTGAGAAAAGGGGCTGAGATTAATGGCATATGTAGGCCTGGGCAGAGCGTTCCCGGAGACCTGGCACCTGGGCTCTCCAGTTACACGAAACAGAAGGAGCCTATATTATTATTATTTTTTCTTACATCATTTTGAGTTATGTTTTCTGTCGCGTATAACCAGGAGAATCCTGAGGCAGGAAAGGGGGTAAGGATGACAGCGATGATTCCGGGGTCTTCAGACCCGAAGTTCCGCACTGTTCCCACCCTGGATGTTGTGAGGGAGAAGCACCTAGAATAACAAGACCAGCATTCTGGTCACCTGAAAGTCGCCGGAAGCCAGGACCCTGGGCAAGGGACCTGGGACTAAGACCTGGCGCGGCAGCTCGTCTCTGAGTGAAGTCCTCAGCCTCTCTGGGCCTCAGAGCCTCGTCCGTGCTTGGGACCATTCATTTTGGCTCTAATCTTTTGGTGAGAATCAGAAGTTACAATCGTGCTTTGTAAACAGAACGTCTGTAGCCATGCTGCGGTCACCGCTATTACCTTTATGACGGCCCCATGGCTGGGGTCGGAGAGGCAGGTGCCCGCAGACAGGTGGCCAGGCCAGATGGTCCTGAGGAA
>NW_005296304.1:0-626 GCF_000412655.1 Myotis brandtii
GTGAGTGACAGGCTGGTGGGCTTTGCGAGGTCCCCAGGCTCTGGGGTCAAGGTGTCTGCTGGGACTCGGTAACGATGGACCTGGGAAGTCTGCCCGACCCTGGGCCCTGTTTTCTCCTGGACCACGTCTACCAACACTGTTGACCTTGGGTTGTCGGCCGAGTCCTCCAGCCCCACCTCTGCCGCTGCTCAGCCCTTCCTGGTCTGGGTGTGTTCCCTCTGGCCTGGCTCACACACTGGCTGGGCCTCCAGTCTGGGGTTGCCTGAAGTAATGCCGACGAACTGCACTCAAATGAGGGTGTTTCCTTTCACCTGTAGAGCACGTCATGGTTCCCACTGTGCTTTCTCCTACATGATCTCATTTAATGCCGGTAGGATCCTGGGTGGAGGAGTGTGGTGCAGCCTCATTTACAGCCCCGGAGCCCTGACTTGTAAGGCGCAGAAGTAGGTTGCCACCAAGTCCTCTGATTCCCTTCCCAGGAGTCTTTCTGCTCTTCCTCCTGGGCCAGAAGGGGAAGCATTTTTCCAAAAAGTTACTAAGACATTTAGAAAATTGTGTTAAAAAGGAGGGGAAGGCTCACATTGGGTGAGACTTCACTGGGTGCCAGGACTTGCTGGTGCTTTTGC
>NW_005296305.1:0-626 GCF_000412655.1 Myotis brandtii
TTTCATACATCATTTCCATTAATTGTCCTGACTCTGTGAAACAGATAAGAATTCCACTTTTATGATGAGGAAACTGAGACTCAGAGAAGTTAACTTGCCTGAAAGTACACAGATAGTCAATAGTAGAGCTGGGATTCAAAGCCAGTCTTGTCTTTCTTGAAAGGCTATGCTTTTTCCAAGATAGAACTTTTTCCTGGTTGGCATGGGAACAGTGCTAGATGCCTTACCTATGCTATCCTATTGAGTGCTCACAATATCCCTAAAAGGGAAGTACCATCAGGCCACTTTACAGAAGTGATTTACACAGTTACCTAGCCACGGTGTGGAGGAGGCAAACTGGGTCCCATCTTTTTCACCCTGAGGCCTGTGTTGCTCTTAACTGAAGTGAGAAGACTGAGACTGGCATATGAGAGGAAACAATCCAACTATCATCTACTCATACAGAATAAGGACAAATTTATTTTCAAATCCTAGTTCCCTGAGAATAAAGCACTGGAAACACAGACTGCATCTCTGTCCGTTTTTGAACGACACACATGGGACTGATATTAAGTAGGAACCAATTTTCCTCTGCTTTGGTAAACTATCGCTCCAGAGCTCCTCCTTGCCACCACCTCCCCTCCCCC
>NW_005296306.1:0-626 GCF_000412655.1 Myotis brandtii
GGGGAGATGGAGGCTGACTTTGAAGGCCTTGACTTGTATCCTGGGTGGTCTCAAAGTTAAAAGCTCCCACGGCACCATTGCCAAAGACAGAATTACTAACATGGTAGGGGTGGGAAGGGCCACGCGTGACTTTGCCTTGGGACCTGTATCACGTACATGCACACGCCTCCAAAGGGAGCAGCCACTGGACACACGCATGATTGGCATTCAGCAACTTCGCAAATGCTAATCACAATATAAATTTAATTTTACATTTAAGGGCTTTTAACGCATAGCCTATTTATTCAGCAGCTCTTTATGATTTATCATCTATGCAGTAACTCGCTCCACATCGCTGAGAGCTGGTGTTAACCCTTGACTAGAAGAAACACATCTCTCCCCAGGCCACGCTGGGCTCAGCTCCCTGGGCACGTGGACAAAGGAGGCCCTGCGTGCTGCTGACTCAAGGAGGCAGGTGGGCACCTGGATGGGGCGTGATCTGCCTGCCACCCTTCCTCCACCCCATGACCTACTTCTCCTGTTCCTCTGGAAACCCTTCGAGCTCAGAGCCTGAGATGAGGACAAATGTATTCATTCAACACCGTTTATCCAGAGCCTGCTATGTGTTGACCACAGGGGAGCCCACG
>NW_005296307.1:0-626 GCF_000412655.1 Myotis brandtii
ATTTTTTTAAAATAAAGAAAAACACAATTGTTAGATTAACGCTTCCCTGCTGGAGAAAAAAGGATTCTCCGGAAACGTGATCTGCTCAAGCCCCTTTTGGAAATGGGCTATGCAAGCTCAGGCAGCGGGTCAGCTGTGCAGAACTCCTCTCCATTAGGATCTAGCGCGTGTGGACATGATCTCGGGCGACTGCTGTGTGTCATCTGGGCCACCAGCAACTATGAAGGCCACAGCGAACGCTGAAATAAACACAGGAAAATCCTTACACTGTTTTGGCCGACTACACTTTTTCAGAAGACGAAATGAACCATTACTTGTCCCGAAACAAGGAAGTAGGCCTGGGTGGAGCCACACAGCAGGGGCAGAGGCTGGGAGGAAGTCTCTGACTCAGGGTACCACTGGGCAGAGGGGAGGGAGGAAGCTTGGTCTCTAGAACCTGTGCAGTCGGAATGGCTAAGTGTTAAAATGTGCGATATTCCTGCAAGTCCCGAAGTGGGCAAAATCCCCATTCTGCACACAAGGAAGATGAGATCAAAAGAGAAAGTCACTGCCCTGGCTGGTGTGGCTCAATGGATAGAGTGTCGGTCCAGGACCGAAGGGTCCCAGGTTCCATTCCGGTCAAGGGC
>NW_005296308.1:0-626 GCF_000412655.1 Myotis brandtii
AGCCCCATGTGGCTCGCGAGCTGCAGTTTGCCGACCAGGGATCTATCCCATGAACTACTGTAATTATAATAATAAATAATTATGACAATGAAGAGTTGTAAACTTGATGTTCAAACAAGACAAGGAATAACAAGTGCATATTCATATATAAGACCTTGTTTACACTTTTCTTACAAAGCTCTGCTCTTTGTTTTAACACATAGTATGAAAGCATTAGTGTCATAATGTATATGGATTTCTAACAATTCAAAGCATGAAGAAAAGTCAGTATCTAGAGAAATTTCAAGATACTTCATATTCTTTAGCGTAACCTATTTTATATAAAATGAAATTGACTCATGTAAGTTGAGATATTTGCCATTTAATAGTTATACTCACTGGCATTGAAGCAAGGGTCCCTGAATGAAGAAAAGGTCCCTGAGTTGAAATCACTCTTTTAGAGACTCTAAATTTAACCCACTGGATCAAAAACACCAATATGATAGTGGTTTGTTTGATAAATGAGTAAAACATAAAATAAGAAAAATTTGGTGATAATTTCCCAAAACAAATTCAATTAATTTATTTGATATTTTGCTCTACAACATTGTCTAGCCTTATTTTTAACAGTTATGTTGAGGTATAAT
>NW_005296309.1:0-626 GCF_000412655.1 Myotis brandtii
GCATCCAGGTGAGAGACTAGGGTGAGAATTGTTGAAACAACGAGAGAGGCTGAAATCTGGGTATACTTAGGAGATAGAGCATGTAGGTGTTACATGGCCTTTTTGACTGCACTGCCACTGGGTAATGACAGACATTATCTTGTTTTACTTATTACAACATCACTACTGGAAGGTCAGTGCTCTGCTTTTATAGTTGTTGGGTATTTTAGTCATCGTTGTTTGACTTGTTTGCATTCTCAAAGTAAACCTCACTGGTTTCTTAAGCCAAGCAACAATGTCACAGACTTTAAAGAGGGACAATTAGTAGCATAAAAAATTAAAGCAGTCAAGGCTAGGGAAGTTAATTTCCTCAGAACCTCCTATGCACTAGGCCCCGTTTTAGATGCTTTATATTTGTTGTATGAGTTTCGAGGCCCACAAAGAGGAAAAATATAGCTTTATTTTTCTATAAGTGTACTTAAATTTTATCTTAAACTTATGTATTTTTTTCTGATGTAAAACACTTAGTCCATTCACATCTTTGTCAATTCAGTTCCTTAGGTGATTATGTTAGTCATTTCACATATAAACTCATGTAATTCTGGGCACTCCCTGTTCTTCTCTTTCTTCTTGATATTGATCCTCCA
>NW_005296310.1:0-626 GCF_000412655.1 Myotis brandtii
AGGGCTGTGCATGCTACTTTCTTAAAATCTGTGCGATGACACCTTGAGCTAATATTATAATGGCCATTTGACAGCAGCAGAACAGTCTTGTCAGGAGTGGGAGCCAGAGCTTGACAGAGTGGGAAGTTACTCTACCCCTGACCCCACTCAGTCACTCCTGGTCTCAAGGTTCGTGATCCTGAGGATTTCACCTCCTGTGGGTTTGAGCAGCAGCAGCTCAGCATACAAAAGAGTGACGTCCTTGTGTTCTTACTTCTGTTTCAGTTCTTGATTTCCTTCTAGCACTTTCTTTCATTTCCTGTGTGATCTTGGGCAAGTGTCTGAGTTTTCCTTTCCTCAGCAACACAACCACCATCCTTACCCACCTCGGAGGACTTAAAAGGGGATGGCTATGCCCAGGCCTGAGCTTCGCCTCCCTTGGTTAAGAGTTCGGCGCCCGGGGACAGCCTGGCCACACGGAATCCCAGCTCTGCTCCTCGGTGCAGAATAAGAATATGGAACACACGGAGTTGATGTACATGTAAATGTGTGCCAAGGGGCTGGACACAGTACCTCTTTGCTCTTCCTGCGTTAAGCTGGTATGATTTATTCCAAATAAAATCACCCTAACAGAATAAACAACACAT
>NW_005296311.1:0-626 GCF_000412655.1 Myotis brandtii
GGAGGTTGCACATTATGAAAGAAAGGAGACATTGACTAAGAAATGCATGAGACTATATTTTACCAGAGAAGGAAAACCTTGGCTATGTGAAGAAAACAATAAAGATTGCAATGAATCATCTATTGGTTTCATGCAAACTAAAACCAAGGATTATACTTCCAGCTTAATTTCAACTTTATAATGATTTACTTTAATTACTGTGTAGGACTGAACATGAAGATGCAATAGTGTGAAATTAATACTGACAACACTGGGCTTGCCTGGGCTCTGCAGATTAACCAGCATTTTACTGCATCAATAAAGAAGTGAGGAAATAAAATTAAAAACTGATAGTGAATAGAATTACTTATTTGAAGCTAGTGATTATGTCAAGCTGTCACTCCCACAGATGGATTAAGTACAGAAAGACAACCAGATAAATTATAAACCACTCTACGAAATCCGTATCCACCTAGTCCACAAGCTAGATAACAATGGAAACCTGAAATCGACTTGGTCATGGCAGATTTGGGTTGCATGTTTAGCATTTCGTAGACTCCTAGCATCTTGACGAGGAGAGATCAAAAGGACCTTAGAGGTCATGTGAGATTAGATTTCACTTTTCAAGGCACTATACTGAATTATTT
>NW_005296312.1:0-626 GCF_000412655.1 Myotis brandtii
ATCCCCCAAGGGGTCCCAGATTGCAAGAAGGTGCAGGTTGGGCTGAGGGACCTCCCTCCCCCGTACACGAATTTCGTGCACCAGGCCTCAATTAATAACAAAAACACCTTGAGAGCATGCCTATTACCTTTCTTCCATAAAAAGGCACCTTTCATGCCAGAATAAGTTATTTTTGTTGATTAAATGTTTTCCTTAATAATTCAAAATACATACTGCATATGAATCATTAATTTTTAAATACTCCACCTATAAGATACTTTATTTAAAACTATATTGAAAATAATTTAATTCAGAAAGCCCTTTAAAATCTTTCACTCTCAAGATCCTCATTACAAATATTGATGTTTGGCAACACTCAAAAGTTGGTCCTGATGGAATTGTATTTTATCAATTCTAAAAGCACATTTTTTCATGTATTAAATTTCTGAAAATGAAATACATCTTTCATAGTCCAAGGTATCTATCCATCGCATTTGGTCTGGATTAAAGTCAAACCTTTCCAGAGAAGATGTGCATCTGCTTCTGCCATCATCTAAGAGCACCACCAACCTCAGATCAGTCTGAAGTAAGCCCTCTGTTGCAGGCTTTTGTGGATCACACGGGTAATATGACTTTGGACCCCAAAC
>NW_005296313.1:0-626 GCF_000412655.1 Myotis brandtii
TGGAGAACCTTGGAAGGCTCCCTGGTGGCGCAGTGAGAGTTCACAGGAAGAGACAGGCAGCGTGGGCCACAGCTCCCGGAGGCCTCAGGTGTGAGCTATCATCTGTCCTCTGTCTCTCTAGATCACACCTTTCTGAAGAGGTGGCATTCCTTCTAGCAGGGAGCAAGGAGCATCAGGAGCAAAGGTGGCAGGTCAGCAGGGAACTTGGTGAGAGCCCTAAGCAAGCCTGTAGGCAAAGCCTACCAAGCTCCGGGGCCTTTGCAAGACCATTGAATGCTGCCAACCCAGGAAAGGTATTCCTCCACCTGACACGTGACATGATCCACTTGCATTCTTCCCCAGGGGCCGGCCAACCTGAGAGGCAGGGGATGGGATGGTCTCCATCGATCGAGATGAGGAAACTGAGGCAAGTGAAGAGACTCGTGCAGAGCAGACCGGTGTTAAGCACATGGGCTATGGGACCAGGGTTCTGGCTTGAATTCGGTGCATTGAGCTTTGATTTTCTTGTCTGAAGAAGGGAAATAGTATCATTCCTGCCACAGAATTGTAGGATGGCCACCACTTAGCATACTTCCTGGCACAGAGTAAGAACTCGAAAAATAGTAACTGCCTGGATTCTTCATTCA
>NW_005296314.1:0-626 GCF_000412655.1 Myotis brandtii
CCTAGGGCTACTGCTCCAGAAGTTAGAGGGCTACTAAATATCTCCTCGAGCCACTAGATCACCTTCTCCTGACCCCCAGACTGACACTGTGTGGAGGCCAGCAGGCCTCATTAATCTCCATTGCCATATGTGTTGTTTGTAGCTACATTACAGTTTCCATTCACCGAGGGCCTATGACATGCCCGAGTCTCAGAGACAGTGAAGACGCAGTGATGGGGGTTACGAGCATAAGCTCTGGAGTCGCTGCTTGGGTTCAAACACCAGCTCTTCTCACTGCTCTGAGCGTAGGTTTCTTTATCTGTAAAACAGGCCCATCCCAGACTTCATTCAGTCCAAGATGTCATCAGTTAGATGACACAACATTCACTTTATGTGCTACAAAGAAATACAGTGCCCGTGAAACTGTGACCTGTCATGAATGCTGTCTCATTTCAGAGAAGATGGAATCAATTAAGTACAGTGTGAACACTCACCTAGTGGGGCTCTTTTGTCACTATCATCCCCATTTTGCAGATGAGGAAACTGAGGTCAGAGTTACTTCCCAATATCACCCAGCAAGTAGTAAACAGTAGAAGCGTGATGTGGGCTCACTTGGCTGTGTGTCTCTTTAATGGCCTGAAAATCAC
>NW_005296315.1:0-626 GCF_000412655.1 Myotis brandtii
CAGCTTTGCCAGGAAGCTGCAGTTAACATTCTCCAAGCCTGTTCCCCCCAGATTGCTGGGGGAAGGGACTGGACAATAAACATATGCCCAGGACTAGTAAGGTCTGGGTGACATGGCAAGATGCTTGTCTATCAGTCACACTTGGGAGAGAGTCAATGGCCAGAATAGGTGTGGCCACTGCAAGGGCTCAAAATCTAAGATACATAACTCCTGAACAAAGAAAGTGCCATCTCCTGTATTCTTAGCCTTCTTGCTCTCTCGGGACTCCTGTTGCAGGAGGCATGCTCAGCCATGTGGGACCCACACAGTGGACTGATGGACTGGAACTAGCCTAGTTCTATACAGGACTCAGTTCCACCGTGGAATGGAAACTCCGGACACTGGCCCTGCTTTTAGCTCCACTGAACCCCCCAGTGCATATTTTCCAGGACTGGTTTAAAGACAATGGGACTTTGTAAACCAAGGGATGCAACTCTGTGCAAATAAGAACCACTCATTCTCCCATGCAGTCTTAGAAAATTCCTTTTCTCAAGATATCGCAAGAATCCCATTCCCATTAGTGACAGAGAAATTCCACCCACTCAATCCTCTTTCCTGTGTCAATCATACCTGGGAACAGGTCATTA
>NW_005296316.1:0-626 GCF_000412655.1 Myotis brandtii
TTTTTTTAACTGCATCTCTGTGCCAACTCTCCTTATTCTTGCATTGTACTGATGTCGAAAGGCAATGGGATATAGGTTGTTTGCAAAGCAGTAGTGTTCTTGTGTCTGTGTCCACGTATTCAAGTGTTTATAGGCAAACATGCTAACATGGTGGAACCAGGTTGGTGCTGTAATAAGGAGGCATGTGTTCAGAAGTCCTTTAATTAGTCCCCTCTTCATGGACATTTCACAGAGACCCAGTTAAGTCTGCTATCATCTCTACCCATGTACAATTAATTCTCCTATAGCCAGTGGGAATCACCAGTTATAGGAAGCAGTCTGGGAGCAATGCACTGCCTGAGATCATTGCTTTCCCCTGCTCTCCCTGCAAAGCATGGGCAAATTAATGAAAGGCTTTATCTGTATCATAAAACAACAGTCTCCACAGCTCTGAGAATGCAAACAGTAACATAACAAAAGCATGCTGCAAAGATTAGTGGCAGGGAAAATTAATGAATAATGTAGCAAGATCTTAAACTAGATTATCACACCGAGGTAGCTTGTCAGAGCGCTGGGTAGCTTATTTGACAATCCATCTTTCTCAGCAGTGACTGAGTATGTGTTGGCCAGCCTCATTAGAACACCTC
>NW_005296317.1:0-626 GCF_000412655.1 Myotis brandtii
AAAGGGCCAGAAGGTTGAGAACCACTGTTCTAGGGACTCACGCTCGCTTGCCATCTCAGCATGCGGTGATCTCATGAGGAGTGCTGACTTCTCTGACCACTATGATTTCGGGCAATGTATACAATTTCCCTCTCCTATTGCACTTCATTCAGGCACAAAACCAAACGAAACCCAAAAATGTAGGAAGGACAGAGCAAAAACGGGGTGGGGAAGACACAGAAACAGGAGGAAGGGAGGTGTGCTTTTCACCTGTCTCTGATTACAAAGCTCCGTTACCTGGAGGCCTGCAGGTATGGCGACTCAAGAAACTCAGAGGCGGGGAAGCTCGGTGGGAAGTTTCGGGTCATCCCTGTTGGAAGCGCGATCAGGAAGTTAGCCGAGAGCCCAGGAAAAAAGACATGGGCTGCTTCTGCCTCCCTGGGGATGGGCTAGTGTCAGCCTGGCCATGAGAAAGGTGTTAACCAAATGGAAATGCCCATTTCCTCTATTTTTAAGACCACGAAGAGGGGCAGGACAGAGCTGAGGCTGATTAGTCAGAGGCAGTGGCCCCGGTGGGAGCCACCAGAAAACTGTGATCACTTTTTTCATGTCTGTTAAAGGGCAGCCCTTCACCTTTGCAGCCTGGA
>NW_005296318.1:0-626 GCF_000412655.1 Myotis brandtii
CCCTTATCAGATACATGATTTGCAAATATTTTCTCCCCTTCTATGGGTTTTCTTTTCACTTTAGTGACATTGTTCTTTGACTCATGAAAAGAGTTCTTAATTTATCTATTTTTTCTTTTGCCATTGGTGTTTTGGGGGGCCATATATGAGAAACCATTGCCAAATCTAAAGTTAGGAAGTCCAATTAATCTTTTTGTTTTTGTCATTTGTGTTTTTTTGTTACCAGGTATAGCAATCATTACTAAGAA
This sequence comes from Myotis brandtii, assembly GCF_000412655.1. NCBI lineage: Eukaryota > Metazoa > Chordata > Mammalia > Chiroptera > Vespertilionidae > Myotis > Myotis brandtii. Next base: position 249 of record NW_005296318.1, read on the forward strand.
GATTTGCATCTGTTTTCTTTTAATAGTTATAGTTTTAGCTCTTATATTTAGGCCTTTGATTAATTTTGAATTAATATTGTATATAGTGTGATGTTGGGGTCCAATATAATTATTTGCATGTGGATTCCATTGGTTTCAACACCATCTTTAGAAAAGACTATGATGTTTATGTGTGGTGCAGGCAAAAGAATGGGGTCATTTTCAGCAAGGTGGTGAGTTATGAGGTCATCATAGGGCTTGTTACCTATAAATTTCTCCCCGTCTCTCACTCAGAGAAGTGGCCTTAGCCCCACTGGAAGCAATTGCAGGTGCTTGGAATCTCAGAGAAGAATTTTGATAATTTGGCAGTGCTGGTGTGGCTCAGTGCTTGAGCGTCGA
>NW_005296319.1:0-626 GCF_000412655.1 Myotis brandtii
ATATATATATCTCCTAGACATGCATGCACATATTTATGTCCCGCTTTTCTTCTTCCTTTCTAGACACGTCTTGTCACTCTTCAGCACAAACCCTACAGCTCAGCCACATTGAAGGTCACTCAGTCTCCCACGTATATCCTAGCATTTAAATCATCCATGTCTTTAGGAAAACGCCGTGTCTCTGATTCAACAGCTCCCTGCCTCATTTTACTCACCACCAGCTTTTCCATCTAGGAGATTTTCAGTATGTTTTGAGTCCAGCTAACTTGCTGACTTCCTGCTGACTTCTCCATTGATGCATTCTCAATGTTATTTCTTCCTTCGTGCAATTTCTCTCACTGAATATGATTACTAAATGGCATACTGGTCTCCAAAACCATACAGTATGCTGTATGTTTTGTTTCTTCTGAGTCAGAAACCTTGAAAGAAGAATAGCCAACCCCTATGCATATGAATGTGGTACATGCATCTTCAACAACTAAGCCCTTATTGCCTAGGACACACTCACTTGAAAGTCTAACTCACTTCTACACATATGTAGTCTTTAAAAATCAGCTGTGTATTTTAATCTTTAAAGTTGTTAAGGTAAATGGAAATCTGATAAGCTAGTGATACTGGAGAGGATC
>NW_005296320.1:0-626 GCF_000412655.1 Myotis brandtii
TGGATGTTTCTCTCTCACATCCATATTTCTCTCTCTCTTTGTCTCTCCCTCCCTTCCTTCCTCTAAGCATGTCCTCGGGTGAGGATTTAAAAAAATGATGTCATGTATGTAGTATAGACATCGGGTGTCCCTGCCTATCCAGTGTTCATTTCTCCACCTGTGATCACAGCATCAAGTCTTCCCTTGGGTAGTCACTCTCAGCCTATGTGGTCTGGGTAGTGCTGCCTTCCCCTGTCCTCCAGAAGTAAGCATAAGACCAGAGCTGGTCAACCAATTTTTTCTGACCAGCATGATGGTTTAGGGAGAGTCCTTCACCCAAACTAGACCAATGACATTCAATTTCAGGATTTTGGTAAGAATTAGTAGAAAAGAACTATTCTTCATTAGGGTTGCTAAGAGAACCGTGCAAGCTGGGTCTGCTGGTGGCTAGCTTGCCAACTAATGGAAAACATCTGTCTATATAAAGCCAACCCAGGACAGAACGGCCTGCAGATGAAGACAGTTTATCCTGATGATATTGCCAAGCTCCTGGATCCGGCCAGGCCTGAAGCTTCTATCTCTGGTCTATTCTGTTGAAGAAATAAATTCCCTGGTTGCTTTAGTCCTTTTAATTGTTTTTTAAAAAA
>NW_005296321.1:0-626 GCF_000412655.1 Myotis brandtii
TTACCATGTTTCTCTTTTATTAGTGTAGATTATAAGCAAAGCAAATGAAACTGAAGATTATTCCAATATGTGAGTCCGTAAAACTCCTTAGACTTTAAGTGAATTTTTCTAACCCAGTAAGAAGGTAAAAATACTAGGCAAAGTGCAGAAAATCTAAAATAGCAGAAAGTATTAAAAGGTAGTAGCATAAAATGTGTATTTCTGCTACCCTAAATGATAGGCCTGCAGCTGAAAATTACTAATGGTTCAAGGGAAAAAAATAATTTTATAGTGATATTCCTAATTCTCTTATTTTTCCCAGTATTCTAATTTTATAATTCAGATTTTCTAAACTGCTCCTTTAGGCTGGAAGTAGAATGAAGAGAGCTGGCCAGTTTCAAAGACTGAACTTTTAAATATTTAATAAATGATATTTTTAATATTTCATCACATTCAATTGGCATTATAAAATATTTATGGAGACAAGTGACTGATGTTTCTGTAATCATCCGAAAGGAGCCCACAGATAACGCGAGAGACTAGCAGCCAGCAGGCTAGGAACAGGTCACCGGGGCTCAAAGTCTTTTCCTGATTCATGGCTTCACATTCCACATCATAAAAAAGCCAATGACATTTTGAATGGCATA
>NW_005296322.1:0-626 GCF_000412655.1 Myotis brandtii
CGTACTTTAAGATTATGCTTTTTAACAGTTAAATGGAAGGAGAATATATAACAACCACTTTAAAGAATGAAATTTAACAATATACTCAGACAATAAAGCATTGAAAAATCACTACTAAAGTTTCTTTTTAATTCTTAACATCTTGGTATTTTATACTTAGAAATTAACCAAACTCTGTTTTTTAAAGATTTATTTCAAGGAAAACAGATTAGTTTAAAATTTCATTATTTCTCTCTTTTAAAAATTAAAACACTATCTGAAATTTAAAAACCAAAACAACAACAACAAACAAAACAAGAAAACCTTAAGTGGATTCTCTTAGGCTACAAACTCCACATGTTGGTATTCACGGCCCTTCATTATCTGGCTCCGAAGAGTGATTCCTTCTCATCTCCGTCTACTGCATTATGATTATTTCCAACTCTCTGCAACTTATTCCCTCCAAAATACCTGTGCTTTCCATTAGCTGTGACTTTGCTGAGTATGCGGCCTCTTCCCTTAGTCTCTGCCTACTTGAATCAAACCCATCATTCAGGTTTAAGCCTTCTCTTTCCTACATTGTATCCTTCGGCCACTTACTTGATATTTGTTTTACTTTACTATACATTTGAGTTGCTTTTCACTCT
>NW_005296323.1:0-626 GCF_000412655.1 Myotis brandtii
CCTGGGCCTCACTTCAAAACTATGTAATCAAAATATCTGCTGGAACTTGGATCATTTAAATAAGTTCTCCCAGGGGTTTCTTCTAATACACACCAAAGTATAAAAACTGCTGCCCTGGAGTTTAGGACAGTGATTTGAAACAATCTACTCTACTCTGGGATCTCTGCAGAGACTGTATCTTAAAAGGGAAGTAGCTCCTCTCAGAGCCCATAATGAAAATGACTTAGTAAGAAAGCCCTGTGTGAAGCAGCAGAGTGTCTTTGAAGCCAGACTCCTCATCACAGAGACCCTTGACCCACATGAAACTTGTGGATTTGGATTTTCCCCCCTGAGATACATAATGTAAAATTCATCCTTCCAGAGGTTTAGTTTTTGGCAGACACAATGCCATGTAACCACATACAGTCCAGATATAGAACAGTTTCATCATGCCCCAACTTTCCCTTGCATCCTTTTATAGCCTACATCCATCTCCACCTCTAGATTCTGGCAACCATTGATCTATTTCTGTCCACTTAATTTTACATTTTCCAGATTGATGACATTCCATCTATCTAGAATAATGTAGCCTTTTGAGTCTGGTCTTTTACTTTCTTAGCATAATCCACTTGTTAATACATAATCCA
>NW_005296324.1:0-626 GCF_000412655.1 Myotis brandtii
AAAAATCAATAAAATATATTTTAAAAAAGAAAAGAAATAAGACTGTCTCTATAGATATAATAGGGCCGAGGCTCGGTGCTAATGGAGAGCACTGAGGCAGCCTCACCTTTGCAGGTCCCTAAGGGTCCTCCTTCTGCCCATTCCCACCCTCGGGGTCCTGAGCCCCTCCTTGCCCCTCCAGCCTCCTAGCACCTGAAGCCAAAAGACACACGGGCAAGTCTCTGCACCAGCCTGAGGCTCAGTTTTCTCATCTGTGAAATGGGGACAATTGAAATCTGCTTCGAACATTCTTGTACTTAGAAGCATTTGCTAAAATGGGAGTGTCTGTCACACAGCTGGGGCTCAGAGAATGGGAGTCCCTTCCCTGCCCTCTTTAGAAACACCTGCTGCATTACTGCTGACCTGCCTGCTGGTTATCAAGTGCCCATTCTCTCTTCAATCCTTATAACACCCCTGCGGTGGGTTCAGTACTTTTTGAAGAAGAAGACAGTGAAGTCTGAGAGACAAAGTACCTTGTCCAGGGCCATTAGCTAGAATGAACCCGCCTGACCCTAAAAACAATGGCGCCAGGTGCCCGGAAGTGACAGGCGTTACTGTGATCACTATCCCTTTCCCAGCCGCCAGCC
>NW_005296325.1:0-626 GCF_000412655.1 Myotis brandtii
CAAGGTCTGACATAATTATGTCCTCCCACAAGGTGCAATCAAGAGCTAAAATGGTGTGTTCTTTCTTTTGTTCCCTACACAAGCCTCAGACAAGGAAACTACACCAGGGAATCGTAGAGGCAAACCGCAGTATGCCCTGGACTGCAGAGTGCCATGTGCTCAAGAGCTCTTTTCCTCATTGTGGTGTCAGAAGGGAAGTGGTTAAAAGGAAACAACAATAACAACAAAGATGCAGCACATCGTCTTTGTGAGAAGGAGATAGTGGAAAGTTTTCAGGGACCACACACAAGGCATCCACCCCACGGGCAGCTTAATGGGAACCGGCAGGTACTTACAGATGGTCCCGGGTAGCCAGGGTCTCCCTTCTGTCCCACTGTCCCTGGAGGCCCTGAATTTCCCTGCAAGGGGCAGAAAAGCACCATTCAGCTGTGGCAAAGGAAGGAAATTCCCAGCTCCCACCATTGGAAAGGCGGGTGAAGATGATCTAACCCGACTCCCCCCATCACCACAGGGAAGCTCTCATTTTCAGGATTCCCGTGTCTCCAAGATTCAAATGTAAGGACAAGAGACTCTCACAAAACTGATGTGCATCTCCAACAACTGTGCACTCTGGGAGGTTAGGGAAG
>NW_005296326.1:0-626 GCF_000412655.1 Myotis brandtii
GAAATCAATAAAAATATATATTTTTTAAAAGGAGACATGGTCAACTATTCATAGAATAACAAGCATCTGACACAATTATAAATCTTATACTAATCTTCCCATTATGGCAACAGATAGGAATCCCACCCAACATTTTGTCCACTTACAAATGAACTGGTTACCATTATTTAAAAGGATTCCTTTTTCTGTCCTAAACATAATGATTTTTAAGTTTCTGGCCACCCCAAATCCACCTGTGAGGCTGGCTGACTCCTCCATAAGGACTGCATCACAGCTCAGCTTCTGCCTCTGCACAATCCTCCTTTCCTTCCCTCATTTTCCACACGTGTTGATCTTGGAGGCATCCCTAATGAACAATCTGCTTTCTGATCTCTGAGAGTCTTCTTCTCAGGAATAAAAACCCTTGACCTTTCTCATCATGTCACCCTTTTACCTTATAACCCAGCGAAATTGACTGCTCTCAGTTCCTTCAACATGCTCTCACCTCACTATTCTTTTGTGTATGTTCTTTATCCATCACAATAGCAATACCTAGCACATGGCAAATGTGCAATAAATAGTTGATGTTGTTGTTGTTGAATGAATATATGTCCTTGTGTCCAGAAAATATCCTCATTGCCCTTCTT
>NW_005296327.1:0-626 GCF_000412655.1 Myotis brandtii
TTCAATTAGTCCCCATTGCAACCAGGGGAGGCAGGTTCTCTTACATTCCTATTCTACAAAGGAGGAAACTGAGGCAGAGAGCACTTACACAGCCAGCAAGTGACAAAGCCTTCTGCCCAGGCAGACTGGCTCCAGAAACTGTTCTTAACTACTCGACGTTGAGAAGAACCTTGAAGGGATCGGATCCAGGTCAAAGAGACTGGATTGGCCTCCATGTGGCCTGTCAGAAGGAAAGGGTGACAGGCTGGAGGATAAAGGAGAGGGGAAGCGGGTTCCCAGAGAGAGCATTCTGGAAGCCCAGCTGGCCTGTTCCCCAACGCAAAGGAGAGAAGGAATAAGGACCTGATGACCAGATGCCTAGGCCTGGGCTTGGGCTTCACTAGCAATTTCTAGGAAGCAAGGCTCCCCTGTGGGGCCTCCAGCTCCAAAGGCCAGGGGCCCAAGGCTACATGGAAGCAGTCAAGGGACTCTCATGTGCTGGTGGCTCCCAGTTCCCTAGAGAGAAGCCCTAGCTGTTTCGCAGAGCTAAGAACCACATCACATCACCACCATCACACTTATCATAATGATCATAATGATCGTAATGACTTGTTGAGCACCTACTACATGCAGTCACTCCACTAGCT
>NW_005296328.1:0-626 GCF_000412655.1 Myotis brandtii
AACAAACAAACAAACAGAATAAAACACTTTGTGAGACGTTTCCTCCTCTGGTCATCAAACTATTTCCTGAAGTTAAAGCCTATGGGCCTTAGACATAAAACTAGCTAAGGAGTTCTTCATCAAACAGGAGTTTGAATCTAGACCTCAATAGTATCTTCAAAAGTGAAAGTATCATTGACATTTTCATTTGTGATTTAAAGGGCATGATGGGTTGTTTTTAACGTGGTAGTCCCAGGCCCTGAATGTCTGGCCATGTGTTATGGGTGAGAAGCCTGACCCCTAAACAACTAGTCACTCTCAGTGTGATGAAACTGCCTTATTCTGGTTTTCATGGCTACTCCAATAAGAATTTGTAGAAGTTGGCTGGTCTCAAGAAGAAGACAAAAGTGGCCTTCTGCCACGACCTTCGCAGCTGGGGTTCAGGATCTGAAATTCATATTTCTTGTACAAATGAAAATTCTGTACAAGAAATATGAATTTAGAATGCCTGGGGGGCCAAGTGGAGCCTCTTTCTTGAAGAGACACATGGACTTCTGGCCTGGTCTGCTATTTATACTTGAATACACATTTGCCCTTTAGCAATGCATAAGGCATATCAAAGGTAAAGTTTGTTAATCAGCAAAAGG
>NW_005296329.1:0-626 GCF_000412655.1 Myotis brandtii
CAGAAGACAAGTTCCCCATCCCTGGTAAAGAATCTAAGGAAGGTCAGAGAAGGCAGACCAACAAGTCCTCTGATACTTTAAGCAGAATAATCGACCCAGGGCATCACCCAATTCCAGAACAAATAGAAGAAATGGAAATATACTGTCTTGTCCATAACTGTCACTGGTGAATTCCATCAACATTATCTACATGTATCTCATTTTCTTGAGCATAATGTACAGTAGCAATTCTGCAGAAATCAGCCACACCCTCTCCATGGACACTCCATTATACCACTGTCTCAATAATTACTCCACACTTTCAACCACTAGTTACAAAGTATAAACATTTGACCTTCTCTAGTCTCTGCATCTATGACACATTTAATAAATTCAACAAATATTTATCATGTGATAATGTGACAAGCAATGTTCCACATGCTAGAAATAAAGCACTGAAGTAAAGTCTCACCTACACATGGCCCACTAGTCAAAGCTTAAGTCACTTTTGCAATCATAACACCAAGCATCTCAGAAAAATGTATGATTTAGGATAAAAGTATCATTAAACAGTTGATTGAATAAGTCCATATTATAGTCATTGAATGGTGTTTTCTACATACTATTCATACTAGAGGCCCGGTGCA
>NW_005296330.1:0-626 GCF_000412655.1 Myotis brandtii
CTAAAATAGAGAATTAAAGCGACTATAGTAGCAATTGAGGTAAGATGTGTGATGTGCCAGTATATCATAAACTATATATGAACTTTATCCAGTCAAGTCTTATCTCATGCAATCTCACAGCTACTAAATCAACTGTTCTGGATTAAGATCTTTGCTAGAGCTCTTGGTAATAAAAAAGCAGGAGGAACAACCAGAAACCAGTTTATGAGAATGTTACCATGTGTGAGTACAGTGGTTTGGCTAGTTCTCCTTGGTCCTTAGCAGCCAGTGGAGCCTCTAAAAAGAGTTCTTTATTCTTTAAACTTATTTTCTTGGAATTAAAAATGTGTTTCATCATCTAGACTGACTTAATCCCAGGAAAGTACTGTTATCAAACATTTGCACATGATATAAATTTCATCGAATATGGATATTTAGTTGATCTATACCCAGGGGTTTTGCATGTGAATTTATCTTGCGAAACATACAATAAAATAGCATTTTTCCACTGAGTAAATGTCAAGCGTCAGTGAGCTGTTGGTGAGCTATTTGAGAGGACAATGCTTTTTCCATAGCGTTTATTAAGTCAATCCCTGGAAGTTATCACTTTGCAAATTCATACTGCTAATACTTAAAAACATACTTTT
>NW_005296331.1:0-626 GCF_000412655.1 Myotis brandtii
GTCTAGATAATGGCTAATCAATCAAGCTCAGTCACTGAGAGGAAATACTCAAGGCTGAAAGCAATTTTGACTAGTTACAGTAAACAGTGACCTTCGCATTCAGTAATTACATAAGGAGACATATTTCTATCAGGACATCTACAATCCACCACCTCCACACCACCCCTTCAGGTTCCACTGAATTAGACTGAAAGTGATAGACCCCTTTATCCTCTGCATTATTCAACCTCTCAGTGACCTAGCCATCCAAAAGAGGTCAGGGGCAGCCAGCAACAGGATTTGTGACCCACAACCAAAAGTAAATTACCTACTTAAGGAAAATCATTTGCAAAGAAATAGTTTTTTTGCTTTAAATACATCAAAATAAAAAAAATCAATTATCTTGCTTTTCTGTAAATATACATGTTATATTTACCATGGAAAAAGCATTATATAACAGTTAAAATTTAATGTTTAAAGAATCAAAATTTTAAACACAAATTTTACTTTCTAGCTTAGCAGCTGCAAGAGGTACAGTACTTATTTATGTGTCTATCTATATATTTCTTTTATATTTAAGAGGAAAAGATGGAGTATTTATCAATGTGATATTCCTAGGGCTTAGCATGATGCCTAGCACATAGTAG
>NW_005296332.1:0-626 GCF_000412655.1 Myotis brandtii
CAGTCCAAATATTTCCAATCAGCCAAACAGGGAATTTTGGTTGGTTGGGAAATTGTGATTTATAACTTTTGCAGTTATCAGTGAGCCACCTCCAATATAGTTTATCAACAAAAATCTTCCATTTGTCATACTCCTCCCAAGCCTTATCTTATCTCTTGGCTCATGATGAAATGTCCAAGGACTATGAGCAGGATGGCAGTTCCAACAAATAAAATATCCTGAGGGGCTGATGAGTGTTGGTAACATACAGAGTATGTTAAACATACAGAGTCTCCCTCCACCACAAGTTTTATGTTATGTTTATTGCCACCTTTTAATTAATTGTATGCAAGCTCCACCCTAGAGGCCAATGTCTGTAATAGCTGAATGATGTACCCTGGTTTAGGGCCAGGCCATAAATGGGCCAATTGACTAGCCTTTCTTTAAAATTAAATAATAGGGGGAAAATAAACATTTATAAGTACATCTTCAAGTCACTTATACATGCTATTTCTATACATAGCTAAGTACTTAATTCATAATAGGGAATAGTTAGAAACTATCTGAAGCCTCTTCCTCCTCAATAGTGAACTGGTTAAATAAATAATGGCATATGCATAAGATGCAAGCATTACAAAATATTTTTT
>NW_005296333.1:0-626 GCF_000412655.1 Myotis brandtii
GTACAATTCAGTGGCATTTAGTACATTCACAATTATGCAGCCGCCACCTCTATCTAGTTCCAGAACATTTTATCACCCCCAAGGAGACCCCCTACCTGTTAAACTGGATTAACCTAATCTTTTAAGGACCCTTTCAATTATATAATTCTGTGGCTCCAAACGAGCAAATTGACTCACTCAACTCTTAAAAATACCCTCCAGGCCGCAAAGACGCAAAGATTACCCCATAAATGTGGAACATCTAAATATTTGTCCCTAACAAACACAGTGGGGGTGGACGACCTGGGCTGCTGGGGGGCAGATGACTCCTGGGCTGCTCGTCACACAGCTCCACAGTGTCGGCCGTTTCCACGGCGGGGCCAGCCGAGCGCCCACAGAGCCAGCCCCCCGACAGCAGAGACGGCACAGACGTGGGATTTACATTGCTCGTTCCTTGTCGCCTCCGGAAAACCACCGTCCCGTCTGTCTCTACCAGAAAAGGGCCACGCTTTTCTAGGAATTCAGATTCCTGAGCAGAGGGGCATTACTGTGGAATGAGCCCATCCCGTCACCCCCATCGGTGCAGGGAGTAAAGTGGGAAGGTCATGCTCTTACCGTTAAGAGCCTTAGCGTGGGAAATGGTCCAG
>NW_005296334.1:0-626 GCF_000412655.1 Myotis brandtii
TTATTCCGGCCTATTCGCTAAATATAAAGTGAAAACCAAATGGTCCTTTTTGAACACCAGAAACACACAGGAGCACAAACAGTCCCCATCATGTGCTCAGTACTGTTAGGTGCACTGAGGAATATTTTCAAACTATGAAATATGTAAATAGCACCATTCAATAAGCGAAAAACAGCCGAATTATCAAGAGTATGTAAAGAATTATCACAACTCAACAATGAAAAGACAAACAACCCAATTTAAAAAAAGGGTCTAAAGATTTGAATATACATTTTTTTCCCCCAAAGAAGATGGCCAACAACCACATGAGGCTTCACTGTTCACCAGGGAAATGCAAACCAAAATCACAGTGAGCTACTACTTCACATCCACTAGATTGGCTATAGTTTTTTTTAAAAGGTAAGTGTTGGAAAGGATGTGGATACACTGGTACCCTTCACACTGCTAATAGGAGTGTAATGTGGCACGGCTGCTTTGTAAAACAGTATGGCATTTCCTCAAAATGTAAATTATAGAGTTACCACATGACATAGCAGCCCCACTCCTAGCTGTATACTCAAGAGAATGAAAAACATGTCCACATAAAAACTCGTACATGAATCTTCAGAGCAGCATTATTCATAATA
>NW_005296335.1:0-626 GCF_000412655.1 Myotis brandtii
AACCAACTGAGCCACCTGGCCAGAGCAATGCTATCATTTTAATGAGGTAAAGATATCAAGTTATTTTTGAGGTGATAACACTTGCTTTAAAAAGATAATTTTAAGGATTGCCAAGCAATTTAAATACACTATTGCTAATTCTTACAAGAAACCTGCAAAAATGGATATTCTTATTAAGCTCGTTTCACAGATGAAGAAATTGAAAGTAAAATAGGTTGAATAATTCACTCGGTGTCACACAGGAAGTGGTGGCGTTGGTATTGGAATCCATGTCTTTTAGCTCCAAGGACTACCTTTCACTCTGCCACACTGTAGGAATTTTAAGTACTGTAACTGCCTTTCAGCCAAAACTCTTATTTTTCAGGTAAAGAAACCAAAGAAGTGCAATAACTTGGCTAAAGTGATTCACAGTATAAATGTTTCTTTCTTTTTTACTCATCTCTGATTGCAAAAACGAAGACCCTGAACAACCACCTCAGAGTTGCAGAGGAATCTTCATTTTTAAATGAGCATCATAAGTAATCCAGCTGCAGGTGGGCCATGAATTGTCTGAGAAAGGTTGAGAAAAACTAGTCATGGAGCCAGGATGCAAATCCTGATCTGTTGTCTGATTCCCAGTGAGGTCC
>NW_005296336.1:0-626 GCF_000412655.1 Myotis brandtii
CCCAGGAGGCTGATGTGACTGTCTTCACAGTACCTGCCAAATAGGAGTCCAGGTTCATGAGATGCCAAGAGCCAGATGGATATTTTAAAGACCATACAGACCCCTTAAAGGGAGAAGTATCATGCTCTAGGTAAACATCATGTATTTGTTAGGACAACTTCACCTGAAGTAGCTCAAAATTATGTTCAATATTAATATACACACACACAGACAGACACACAGATGCACAAACACACCATGTCTCCCTATACCAGCTTCCTCCCTGATCAACTCAGAGGTGCTCGGACGGCAGGAGAGACGACAGCCACCACACGCAGCGCCAGCTTACCTTGAACAGATCTGCGACTATTCCATAATCTGCCACTTGGAAAATGGGGGCCTCAGGGTCTTTGTTAATTGCCACAATTGTCTGTGAAACAGAAACGAGAAGTTTGGTCTTTGTCAAGAAAACAGACCACGTACATGGGTAGTTCTATGTTCCCTCCTGACTGACAAATGGGCAGGACTTTCATAGTCCGACTTAACATACAGGCCACACGACAGTGTCACTCCCAGGCTCGGAGGAGCCCTCAGAGCGATGGCAGCATCTCCCAGGACCGGAGCCTGCAGCTCAGTTAGTCCAGGAA
>NW_005296337.1:0-627 GCF_000412655.1 Myotis brandtii
TGACCTCTGACCTCGGTCTCGGCGCGCAGGCCGGGCCTGTGCCTGCAGAGCGCTCCCCCCGCCCGTAGAGGGCGCTCCGACACAGCGAAAAATAAAGCGCTGCCCATAAAGAAAACCGAGGAAGTGAGAGCGAATACGCTCATCTCATGGAAGGAGGGCGCGTGGCCAGCTAGAGAGCAGCCAAGTTCAGATAAAACACCATAAAACACCGGGGAACTCAAAGCATGCCATTGTTCTCTTAGGAAAACAACTCGCTTAATGATTTCCACCCGGAGATGCCCGCAGGGGTCAGGCCGCTTCCCCAGGGCAGGTGGCGGCCTTGGGGGCAGTAACAGGCCACAGGCACCAGGATCCTCAGTAGCGATTCTCGCCTCAATTCTGCAAACAGTTTGCATTTGCTGAAGGGGCTCAGTCTGGTCCAGGCCTCAGGTAAGAGATGCCCCCGGGGCAGCTGGTCGACCTGGGAGATGCCCGCCCCCTGCCCACCCCCCCATGAAGTGAGTTGGAATCTTTTTGCTGGGGAGTGTCTTGCCTTCAATTTACAAAAAGCATATCCTGGCCAGGCAGGCGGGGCTCAGTGGTGGAGTCTCAACCTGTGAACCAGGAGGTCACGGTTCAATACCCGGT
>NW_005296338.1:0-627 GCF_000412655.1 Myotis brandtii
AGGCTCCCAGAAGGTGGGGGCAGCCTGGGGCCTGACTGCAGGGGAGGGAGGAGCGAGGAGGAAGGAGGCTGTTGGAGGGAAGCCGGTGTGGTAGAAAGAGCCTCAAACCATGCAGCAGGACACCTGCGTTCCAGTCCCAGCTGTGCCGCTGACTTGTTGCGTGATGTGGCCCCTTCCCAGGCCACAGTTTCTCCATCAGTGAAACTGGTAGGAGAGGGTTAGACCAATAACCTCTGAGCTCCCGGGGCCTGATGTGTGGGAGAGTCCCCCCTGCCCCACTGGGCCACCTCCTTGCTCTCGCGGAGGACAGAGGTGCCACTCGGATTCTCAGGCCGCTGGCAGCTTGCTGCTGGGCCTGCTAATCCCCCTTCACCCCGCTGCTGCCTGACTACTGTTGCCATGAGTGGCTCATGGGGCCTCCTCTCCCAGGAAGAGAGGACTTTGTAACTTGGCAGGGGAAGGAGGCAGGCCTGGCCTCTGCCTGCCCCCATCACCCGCCAGCGGCCCCCAGGCCATCTGTTCTTCAAGCTGGATCCCAACAGAGAGGCCATTCAGCGCTGTGACTGTGTGTGCCCCCCTTCCAGGCCCAGGCCTGAGCAGATGGCCCATTCGCCACCCCCCCCCCCC
>NW_005296339.1:0-627 GCF_000412655.1 Myotis brandtii
GGATGACCCACCAAAGGATGCTTCCACGTCCCATCTAAAGCGTTCGTCTCGTATCACAGGCTTCGTGTTTCCAGAGGGAGATGTAGCTTTTTGTTTGTTGTTCTTGGAAGTAATAACTGGTAAGAGGGAGCGAGAGCTCCCAGGCAGTGAAATTACTCTCTCTCTCGAGCTGGGTGGCGGTTACATGAGTAGATCTACTGAGCTACACACTTAAGACTGAAGTGCAGAGTGTGTGAACTATATCTGCATTGAAAAGCGGAAAATGTGCTTCAAAAGGCAACAACCACAGAACCAAAGGAAAAGAGGCAGAAAATAATGAAATCTACATGACCTCCACAGAGAAAGGGGCTCAATACTTTTCCTAGTGACATACGTCTCCCATATAGTGGAAAGGAAGGAAGGGAGAGAGGGAGGGGAAGAGAGAAAAAAGACAAGAAAGCAATTAGTCCAGTAAATTATAACAACAACAACAGTAAGCAAAACACAGCAACCACAGAGCATGGTGGAACTCTGTTAGAAAAATAAAATTTCCTTTTGCCCTGGTTGGGTGGAGCATCGTCCTGTACATCAAAAAGGTTGTGGCTTCGTTTCCTGTTCAGGGCTCGTGCAGGAGGCAACCAATCAATG
>NW_005296340.1:0-627 GCF_000412655.1 Myotis brandtii
GGTTTAGATTTATCATCCACTATATATTTCTGCTCATCTTTATGATTAAGTGATGAGGCTGTTCTAGATTAAAATATCTATTGCTACACACTGCCTAATTTATTGTAGCAAAATTTCTATTGTCTGTCAATAAATCAAGTTATTTTCCTTTATGTTGAAATAATCGGTGGTTGATGTCAAGGGGATTTATGTGCATATACAGCAGAAAGAACTCGATCAATGCTATTGTCAAAGTACGGAGGTAATTTTCATGTCACCAATATTAGTATCATATTTGCCTAATGAACATAGGGAATAATGCTGGGTTTATTATTATGATAGTTTATGCTTGCTTATTCCCCCAAACGTAAGAAAATATTCCTGATATATTTTGATCCAAAATGTAGATACTAGTTAAGTTTGAATTTTGAGAATTTACATCTATTTCTTTCCAGAATAGTTATTTTCCAGTGACCAATATTCCTGGATTTGTTACCTGCGGATTTGATATGGGGATCAACATATAATTAATCATACAATCTGAAACACTTTTAAGAGTGAAAAGAATGTTGTTTATAAGGATATCAGGACAAATATGAACACATGGTCCTCTAGTCAAAGGCAATTTCAAATCAAATCAGAGAAGCC
>NW_005296341.1:0-627 GCF_000412655.1 Myotis brandtii
CAAAAGTTAATCTCTAAAATTTAGCACTTCCTTTCAATTACAAATGTAGGCAATAAACTACAGTAGTATTAGCAATACTTGTGACTTTGTAACTAAGAGAAATCAAATACTTTTATACCACATTATAGTTGTTATGATATTTGAAAATTTTATAGGCTCATTTCCATTTTAAAATAAATTTTTGGTATTGTACCCACTGCTAGATTATATATGAATGTATCACAATATGTTTTCCATTTTGGTAATATATTTTAATATAATTACCTTCGTTATCTTCTGTATTTTATGCATTTAAAACCATTATTCTGAGATGTACTCTTAACCATACTGCCAAATGGCATGAAAAAAATTTAAGAATAATACACAGTCTCATAAAACTTAGAGCACCTGGATAAAAATATAACATTTACTTCCATTAATCCAGACTTATACTGAATTTCCTTTATTGTTAATTATTATAAAAATAATATATATCCACAGCTTCATATGGCTGAATAGTTTACAAAATGCAGCATCCAAGTCGCTGCATCCTCATCTAATTCAGAAAGATAACCATTGTGACTTATTGTGGGTATTTTTCCAGATATTGGCTATACATATACCCTAAATATATATCTAGGTATCTAA
>NW_005296342.1:0-627 GCF_000412655.1 Myotis brandtii
GTGTGTGTGTGTGTGTGTGTGTGTGTGTAAAAAGAATGGTGGACAGGTGGAAATGACAGATGGCAATTATATCGCAAGCGATGCTCTTCTCTCGTCATCCTCTCACCCTCTGACCAGTTGACCATCTTTGCTCCACGAGCTCTCAATATTATTAGCAATTCCAGTTTCCAGATCACCAGAGCACATGTTCAAGTGCTCTCTCTTTCCCTGTGAGGAAGGTACTGCCATACCCATTCTCCAGGTGAAGAAATGAAGGCCAAAAAGAGGCTCGCCAGGTGTCCCAGTAACTTACAAACTGCCTGCTTTGTCTTACACTCTCTGGTTTCACATATTCGTCCAGTCTTCGCAGAGAGATGACCGCCCTGTGGGCCAAGACCATAGCGCCCTAATTCTGTCTTCCCCTCCGACCCAGGTGGGCACTTCCTGCAGAAGCATGGGAGGAGTGGACGTGTCCATCCCACTTGCCTGAGGTCTGGAGCAGACCCTATGGCTTTCGGAAGGGCACAGAAGGTGTAGAAAAGTTGAAAGGCTAAGAGACTCACATCTAGATCTTAGGGCTGCACACAGGGTCTTAATGTAGGTGGGAATGGTTCAGACAGTCCTCAGAGCCACAGAGGGCAGAAGGCA
>NW_005296343.1:0-627 GCF_000412655.1 Myotis brandtii
AAAAAAAGAATGTGTTATGCCTAGAAAACTAAGTTTCATTAGGAAGTAAAAGACTTAAATTGTAAGCAACTACTAGATTTCAAGAGCTTTACTAAACAATTTCTTGAGACGCCAAATCAGATTTTATTAAATCTTTGTAATCGCCATAATCTACCTCCTAGTTGAATCTCAGTTAAGATTAAATGGGGATGAAGAAAAGTAGGAAGGGAAAAGAAAGAGGAAAGAAATGGCATGTGGAGAAAGAGGAAGAAATAAATGGCATCCCTAGCCTCCACTCTAAAATCTGGATGGGGACATCAAGATACACATATGTCCATCAAAGCAGGCATGTGGAAAAACAGGACCAGGGAAGCAGCTGCTAATTAGTAAGCAATGACGCTTTGTGAGTGTCACAAACAACATAGCAAAGTCAGGGCAATGCTCGCTGGCTGCTGTAACAAACCACCCCAAAATCTCAGTGACTCGTCACAATAAAAGTACGTCTTTTTCTTGCAAAGTCATGGTCTCTTCGGTGGCTCTCTTCTAGGTAGTGACTCCGAGATCTGAGCTGCTTCCATGTTATAACTATGGCATCTAAAACACATGACTGCCCAGGTCACCACAGAAGGAAAAGCAAAGGGGCATTTT
>NW_005296344.1:0-627 GCF_000412655.1 Myotis brandtii
CCTCCTGGGGGGCGGGGGGAGATAATGCTGACAAATCTGGGAGCTCGTGGTTGTTCCGAAATAAGGAGTTAAGGTCCAAAAATGGTGTTGGCTGGTCTGGGAGGCTGAGGAGGGCCGAGGTGGCTCTGAAGGTGGCGACTGGCAGATGGTGGAGGGAGGTGGGAGGCTGGAAGCAGGGTGTCCCTGGGCCTGTTCCGTCCAAACACGGTCCAAGCAGGAGCCGTCCCGGGACCAGCCAGGGTACTGCCTTCCTAAGATTTTTCTTAGTAACATTTTCCTTTCTCTAGTTTACCGGTACTTTCTTTTAATAGTTCTGTGTATAAAACATATAACACAAAATATGTGGTAATGGACTGTTTATGTCATCGGTAAGGCTTCCAGTCAACTATAGGCTCTAAGTAGTTATGTTTTGGGGGAATCAACATTAATACACGAATTTTCCACTGTATGAGGGGTCGGCACCCCTAACCTCTGGGTTGTTCAAGGGGTCAATTGTAAGTATAATTGGGGGCTACTGGCATGTTGCGTTGTTTGGATTCGTCGTCAGAAATCCCCGAGACACAGACTGCTTGACTTGTGGTTTCTGGAAGTTTTCCAAAAGTACTAATAATGAGGATCATAGTGGAG
>NW_005296345.1:0-627 GCF_000412655.1 Myotis brandtii
GCTGGGAGGGAGCAGGAGGAGTCCCAAGAAGGACCCAATATCCCCTGGGAGCTTCCAGGTCTCCAGGGCACCTGTGCAAGGCCAAGCAGTGGAAGGCAGGAGGGGGCCTGGTCTGGCAGGTGAGGGGAACCTACCTTCCTTCACTGGGCTCTTACCTGCCAGGACTTTGTTCCTGAGAGGGGATGGGTAGCAGTTAGTGAGAGAATGTCACCTGGCAGCCAGAAATCAGACAGTTTTAGGTTTCTGTGCCCACGTTTTATTTGTACTAAAAATCAGGATTGAGTTGCAACTGGGTCCCTAAGACAGTGGCAGCCAAGGCCATCCCACCCTCACCTGCAACGTGGCCAGGCCACTCTTCTTGAGTCCACGCACCCGGCATGGAATTGACCTTGCAGCCACCACCCTTGGAGCTCCCCATCATTAGACCACCCTCCTCACCTTCACTGTTCTGCTCCCCAAAGGAGAGATCATACACCATGTTCTCAGCATACAAGAGTGATGAAAAAGGAGTCCTTCTGTAGTGCCATCACTGTCTCCCACCAGCAGCCATAGAGTGTCTCTAGCTCACTGGGCAAGTTCCATTTCTTCAAACAAGAGGATTTGGGAGGAACACCACAAGCTGGCCAG
>NW_005296346.1:0-627 GCF_000412655.1 Myotis brandtii
AATTACTCACCCATTTTCCTTTCAAGTCAGGGGCCAGTTAAGTGGAGGAAACAGGTTTACTTTTTATCTTTATATCTCTAGGCCTGTTTTATCCCAAAGTCAAAAGCCATGTGAACAACTTTTATGATTTTTATAGACTTAGAACCATAGAATTATAGAATAAAAAAGAGCATTGGAAATCATATGTTCTACCTCCTCATTTACAGATGATTATCTCTAACACTCATCACTCCTATCATCATTTTTTTATCTTCCCAATGGTATATGAACTCCTTAAGGGAAATGTGATTTTTATCTTAACATCCTCTGTGTCTAACATAGTGCCTAAAACACAGGAAACATTCAATAAATGTTGTTGGAAAGAAGAAGATGAATGGGTGAAGAGTGAGTGAATGACTGAAGGAATGAATGAGGTTTAATATCTTGTCCTAATTAAGCAGCCTGTGTGTCCTAATTCCAAGCCCAGTATTCTTTTCATTGACTCTCTTCTGTTTTAATATGTTTATTGTTTTCTCATAAGACGAGGTTTAGCCATTTTGCTTTCGGAGTAATGTAGAGACATGGGTGAGACAGGAAGAGATGCTGTCCCACCTGTCAGACAGGAAAAGAGAAAGGAAGGGATCAGTT
>NW_005296347.1:0-627 GCF_000412655.1 Myotis brandtii
AATTCACATCTAGTTTTGATGTCAAAATAGAAAGTAAGAACTGTAAAGATTAAATTATATGCATGGAAAGTATCTAGCTCAGTGCCGTGCACTGTGAAAATGCTCGGAAGGAATGAGGAAGCAGATGTTTGCACGGGACGAATACAGGGGGCGGGCCTGGGCCTCCCCGTGAGCTGTTTCCTGGTCAGTGTGTGTTTGTCAAAATGGGTTTAGGAACAGTTTGGGGATAATGTCTTGATGGGACCAGTGGGAAAAATCTCAGTCCTTCAGCAGCTTTCCTAGATATCTATTTTAGATTGAAATACTTTTTTAAAAATTTAAGATCAATTCTTAACTTTCTGTAGGAAAATGTTTAGAATGTCAGAATAAAAATAAAAGTGTGAAATACATATTCACAGCCTTACAGTTTCAAGTTTAATAGCACATGATTTTAACAGGGATACACGTTGAAAAGCTGGAAAGGGGTGGGGGGATGAGGAAGAAATAGCTGATCTGTTTGATTTTTATATTTTAGAATTCAAAAATGTAGCAGTACTGGTTCCCAGGGCTTTTAAAACTCCTCAGATACACACTGACAAGGATACTTCTGTAGAATCTATAATAATAAAAATGTAATATGCTAATTAG
>NW_005296348.1:0-627 GCF_000412655.1 Myotis brandtii
TGAAAAACAAATTTAAATACTTGTGTTTTTGTAGTTTATGCTGTCATTACCATTTAGATTTCATAAGTAGGAATGATGATTTTTCTTGACCATTACTGTCCCTATTCACCCTTTCATAGGTTAAGCGTTGATGTTTTACTTAAATTATCTGATAGCTGTTCTGAGTAATCCAGCCGCATCGCATGAAGCCTTTCCTAGTTCCCCTAATTTTCCATCAAGCTTGCAAACATGCTAATCAGCACACATCAAACTTGTCTTCAAGTTTATTCATTTCTTCCCCACAATTCTTCCATTTGGATTTCATTCCCATTCTCCTTTTGTCTATTTACATCCTACTCATTCTTTAATACCTCACCCAAGTCTCACTTCTCCATGAAACATTCTGAGTACTTGCTTACCAAATATCCATTTGTACAATTTCGGCATCATTATATACCTCCTCATGTTGTTTTCTGCTTGTTTTTGCTAGTGCATTTACACTCAGTCTGTTAACCCGTTCAGGGTTTGTTATGAATGTATAATCCCAAATTTTGAGCTTAACATTTGGCACACAGGGGCTTACCCAATAATTATTTATTGATTATTTTTATGATGATGTTTAAACTTAGTTTTTATTAATGAATTTAT
>NW_005296349.1:0-627 GCF_000412655.1 Myotis brandtii
AACATCGTCACTTCCCCCATAAAGTCATAATATGCTCTATCACAAGGAAAAGCATTCAGCCTCCAAAACATCCACTGAAAAGACGTTTGATTGAGTTCTTCCTCTGTGCCAGGGATGACCCAGGTGCTAGAAATATTGCAGCAGAAAAAACTGACAAAAAATCCTGCCGCCATGTACAGAGTCTAGAAATAATTTTAGAACATATTAATAAAGGAAATAAACTATGCAGACAGTAAACAAAATTCATGGTTCTGTTTTCCCTGTAATGCAATAAAGAAAGCTCAAAGTTTGAGACAAGATGAGCACTCATAAGAGCATAGTTTTATGGGTAAATCAACTACCACCAGGTTATCTGGAGGTCTACCACCTGTTCCCCTCTGTCAGGCATGCTCTCCTTGGAAAAACTGATCAAAGAGGAGAACTAGCCTGTCTCTAAAAGCTGGGAGAATCTTACCCCTAGACCCACTTCTTTACTGAGTCTCAGTTTCCTCATCTGCACAATGAAATCATGACCATGGATCATGGAGAAGTTTAACGAAGGTAATACAGGCATACCTTGGAGGCATGGCAGGTTAGGTTCCAGATCACCGCAATAAAGCGAATATCACAATAAAGTGAGTCACATGA
>NW_005296350.1:0-627 GCF_000412655.1 Myotis brandtii
TTCGTGTTTATAGATGTCCCCCCCAAATGCAGACACACAATGAACAGAAATGTGCTTTTGTTTTATTGTTCATCTAGTTCTCAATACAAAACCTAGAATATTCCGTGGGCCCCTTCTCCCTGATCCCTCCCTGCAACCACTCATTCCATTCGTTTCCTTGCCTGCGTTAGCCCCTCCCCCACTGTTCACCTGTGCCACCTTCGGAACCACTGCTTGACGTGAAACGTCCCCTCCACCTGCCTTTGCTCAGAGGAACTTGGATGACACCTAGTAATTCAGCAGCTACGTGAGCCCCGAAATGCAGGCCACGCAGCCAAGAAGCTCAGAGATTTCTGCTGCCGTAGGAAATCGAGGAAAGAGGTTTATGAGCCTGGTGTTCCGCTCAATTAAGCTGTCGCTGGGTGTTTTGAAACCACGGGCCAAACACACAAAAATACTTGTAATCGCTTTGTGTTTATGCTTGGCCACTTACTTTCAATATTACCATTATTACACTGGAAAATATTTTCCCTTTAAATGTGCACTTTTGCTTTTTTTATAAATGTCATTTATTATATCTTGAAGTCAAAATTTTCCCTCCAGAGAAATCCATCTCCAACTTAACAATGTAAGTCAATGAAAAAAAAA
>NW_005296351.1:0-627 GCF_000412655.1 Myotis brandtii
AAATCTGGCCAAAAGTGGAAAGCAGGGACCAGCCACCTTTTCCTGCCGAGGGCCAGTGGGCGATTTTATAGGCCATGTGGTCTCTGTTGCAACTGCTCAGATCTGCTGTTACAGTGTGACAACAGCCATAGACAAAATGTCAAAGAATACATCCAGCTATGTTCCAACAAAACTTTATCTACAAAAACCAGTGCTGGGCAGGATTGGGCCCAGGGGTGTGGTTGTTGGTAACTGATCTACAGCCATTTTGTGAAAGAACGCCTCCTTCCCACACAGGAGAGGGCAGGACGGGTTCTCCACATACTGAGGACTCCCTCCCCTGGCTTCCCTGTCCTGCAGGTTTTGGTGGATCTTGAGTAAACCTTCCATGCTACAGTCAAAAGGAAAAAGGCCAGCGTGTTTTGTTGGAAGCCAGATTCCTGGGTCCTGATGTCTTTCTTCTTTCTCTCTCTTCAGGTGCACCCATGCTCTTGTCCTGTTCGTGCGTCTGTAGCTTGGCAGGTTTCAGATGACGTGCTCTGTGAATCGCTTTTGTGCATGTGTACACTTTCAGGGTGCAAGTCTACGGAGCTAAGTTAGATCCCAGAGCTTGTCAGTTGCTTGATGCATAATGGTAACAATTAGCAA
>NW_005296352.1:0-627 GCF_000412655.1 Myotis brandtii
AAAGCTACATTATTAGATTTGAGTCATTTCTACTTTTTAATGTATGAATTTACTGTTAAGAATTTCACTCAGTATTGATTTTCCTGTATTTCTTAACATTTGATACATTCAGAGTAAGTACTGGTAAGGAAGGGCCTCTGCCATTTGCATATATCACACACTATTTTTGTTCTTCATTTGCTTCATTATTGTCTTTTTTGTGTGTTTATTGGGCTATTTGTAGTGAAAATTTTTATTCTTTTATATTTTCTTTTGTGTATAATTTATAGATGCTTTATTTGTGTTTACCATGGGGATTACATGTAACATCTAACAAATATAATTATTTAATTTCAATTTTCAACAACTTAACCTTGCATATATAACTCTAGTTCTATAAAGTTCCATCTTCTCCATACATTATTGATGTCAAACACTATGTGTTTATATGTTGTATGCTTAATAACTCATATTTATAATTATTTTTTATAGTTTTGTGTTTAATGTAAAAATTTTTTAAAATATATTTATTAAGGTGTCATTGGTTAACAAAATTACATAGTTTGGAAGTGTACAATTTTATGATATATCAACTGTATATTGCATTTGTGTGACCACCAACCAAAGTCAAATTTCCTTTCGTTACCA
>NW_005296353.1:0-627 GCF_000412655.1 Myotis brandtii
AGAGTGAGCGACCACAGAATTGCCGTTGCTCACGGGACAGATGCTGTCGTAGACTCTCCTACCACTCACCCGGCCCTGGTGAGCACCGGGCAGTTGTGGGAGACATTCTCCCAGGGAGCTCGGAGTGTGGTGCCAGATTCCCTGGGTGCCAATCCCAGCTCCGCCCCTGGACAACTTCCCTAACACTCCCTGCCACCAGCCAATTCCTCATCTGGAAGGTGGGCATTCACACGGAATCGACTCCCAAGAGTTGTTGGGAGTATTGAGTGCAAGAGTGGAGTCTGCCACATGTGTAGACATTCGCTATTGTTTCCGTTATTATTATTGTTATTATTATCATCATCTCTTCTACCACCTCATTCCTCTGCCTTTTCTACCAGTCAAGATGACAGGCAGCAGAGAGACTTCAAATATGCTGGCACTCCAGGCGTGTAGTGCCCAGACATGCCAGCACTCCAGGCGTGCAGCGCCCAGGGACCTCGGTTAGCAAGCCACTAGACGAGAAAACCCAGCTGCCAGAAAAGGAACTGAAACACAGACATGGAGAAAACAGGGAGCAAAGAATGGAGGTGAAACCCTAGTTCCATTCATTTGTTTATTTAATCCTCATGAGAGGGTATGTTTTTT
>NW_005296354.1:0-627 GCF_000412655.1 Myotis brandtii
GGAGAGGTCAGACAGAGGGTCAGGAGAGGGAATGAGGGGGCGGGGCTTGCATCCAAGCGGGTGGATCCACCCCTCAGGATCAGGGGACAGGGACAGCTGAAAGATGGGGGGAAAGAACATCCTGTGCATGTGTTCAGAGACTGTGGGGGGAGTCACCCAGAGCAGGGAGAGGCCTGATAGGAGAGAAGCAGAACCTTCCAGGGTCAGGGCCGGGGCCAGGGCCAGGGCGCAGGAGCGTGGGAGGAAGCAGGCAGGTGGCATCCACCCCACAGACTGTCACCACCAGGTGCCCAAGCCAAGGATCAGGCTCCCTCGTGTAAGAAACAGGAGCAGGCCCTGCAGAAGGGCTTCTGAACCACGTGGGCAGAAGGCAGACTGGCTCAGGGTTAGTGGACTGGAGAGTCCCAGAGCCTGTTTGGTGTCCTCCCAGCTGACCCGCCCACAGAGTCCAGAGCACACCCCTACAGCTGAGCGTCCACACCTGGGAACACGACATTCCAGGGTCCCTCCTCCTTCCCAGGGATGGGAGCTTAAGGAACAAGAAAAACTTTGCACAGCTGTTGGGGTTGGGAGGCTCCAGCGGAGGAGGAGGAGGTGAGGAGGAAGAGGAGGAGGAGGAGGAGGAGG
>NW_005296355.1:0-627 GCF_000412655.1 Myotis brandtii
CCGGGAGCCTGCAACCAGGTATGTGCCCTTGATCGGAATCGAACCCTGGACCCTTCTATCTACTCCTCTGTCTACTGAGTCAACCCACCTAGGGCTGTAAGCCTACTTTTGCCATACCCTACATGTTATAAACCCCACAATGAATTATTCTTTTTGTTCAAAAAATAATCTTTTAAAGACATTTAAACAATAAGAGAAAAAACTTATATATTTACCCATGTAGTTACTACCTCTCCCAGGGCTCTTCATTCCTTTGTGTAAATTCATATTCCCATCTGCTATTATTTTTCTTCTGCCTAAAGAACTCCCTTTTCCATTTCTTAGTGGGGATGTTGCAGTATGGTGGCAAATCCTTTCAGCTTTGTATGTCTGAAAATGTCATCATATTACTTTTTTTTAACATGGTATTTTACATTTGGTAGCATTCTAGGTTGATAATTTTATAACTTTTGGAAGAAAAATCTGCTGTTACGTAAATACTCATCTTTCATTGTATGCTGAGTTCATTAAAGCGTTTTGCCCTTGAAACTCAGCAAACCTTTTCTTTTTCAAAAAGCCAGGCTCTGCCCAGCCAGCATGGCCCAGTTCGATTGAACCAGGAGGTCACAGTTCAATTCCTGGTCAGGG
>NW_005296356.1:0-627 GCF_000412655.1 Myotis brandtii
GTTCTTCCAACTCATGAATATGAATTGCCCTTCCATTTATTTGTGTCTCTTTTCTTTTGTTAATGTTTTGTAGTTCTTATTATATAAGTATTTCATCTCCATGGTTAAATTTATTTCTAGGTATTTTATTCCTGTTGATGCTATTATAATTGTCTTAATTTTCTTTTTGGATAGTTGTTAGTATATAGAAATGCAACAGATTTTTATATCCTGTGATTTTACTAAAATCACTTATTAGTTCTAACAGTTTTAAGTTAAAATTTAAAATTCTTGAAACTATACCACAACACTTTGAACCTGGAAACTACCCCATGCCTCTGCTTATCAAAAATTACTATTTAAAGAAGTTAGAGTTTTATGATATTTTGATTTTTTTCACCATTTTAACTGAGCATTTGCTATCATTTGGGCACCATTCTAAGTTTGTTTTTTATGTAAATGAATTTAATTTGTATAATAACTCTATGAGGTCACACTGTTGTCATCCCTATTATCAAATGAGAAAACTAAAACTCAGAGAAGTGGCCTGCGGTCACGCAGCCAATTAGTGGTAGAGCCAGGGCTAGAACTCAGGCAACTTAGTTCTGACTCTAAAGTTTGTTCTCTCTACACCTGTTATATTGCCCC
>NW_005296357.1:0-627 GCF_000412655.1 Myotis brandtii
AGTTAGTAAATTAAAAGTATTGAAGTGGAAAGAACTTGTACGTATGTAAATTATATGAACTCTGGTTTGACCTTCATTCTGTTTCCTAATTCTGTTCTCTTTCTCTTGCTTTTATCACAAAATTGTGGTGAAGTCAGAGAAGGAAATTCAGTTTATAATTTGGAGGTCAACCACTTTTTGATTTTCAAATTAAAAAATATAGTTTGATATGATGACTATTTGACTCATCAAGTAGCTAAAAGCCTTAGGAGAGCAATTTTGCATCTCTGTTATTGAACTTCCTTTTTTTAGATGCTTGAATACCCACTTGGAGAATTGTGTAATTTAGCTGTCTGCTGTGATGTTTCCTCCTGGCTTTGAAAACAAATGGCTTCTTTCACTGGTATTACTCCCCCTTCTTCTACTATTTTTCCACTATTATCTTTTTCTAATGTATCCAATCTTTGTGGAATTATATAATCTACTGTGTATAAAGTAATCATTAACTTTAATTAGAATGATGATTTAAGTGCTGTTTAATTGTCTAAGTGTGTGATCATTGTGTATTTCAGTTATAAAACAATACTTCAAATAACCAACAGAGCTATAACTTTTAATAAAATTAATTTTGCAACATAGCTTAACCTT
>NW_005296358.1:0-627 GCF_000412655.1 Myotis brandtii
TAAACCCCATCACCTTCCTTGTGTCTGTCCACCCTAACTTACTTTCCTAACCAAGGTTAAACCCAGCTGTCTACTTTCACTGTGTTTCTACTACCTTAGCTGAATATTGCTAGAGAAAATCACAACTGGGCCTACTGATTTCATTTTAAAGTTATAACCATCAACCTCAAATGGATACACAGTCCAACCATATTTCTATAGTAATTAGTTCACTTTCTCATTTCAAAATGTCAACAAATACAACCTATTTCTGAATTCCAGACACATGTTCTATTTTCTTGATATATCTACATGGATGTCTAATAGGCGTCCCAAACTTACCATGCTCATGATTGAATCCTGGATCCAGGGCAAACAGAGAGTATTAAAGAAGAGTATTGTAGGTATCAATGTTCAATTTATCATTGTGATAATTATAATGTCCTTGTGCAGGAGAAAATAATTTTTCTAAGGAGACATAGTATATTAAAGTATCTGAGGGCAAGTGGCTCAGCATTCCTGTCCTTTCTGCCCGCAGAAATTCCCATGGCTCACGTCCTCACTCCTTCAGGCTTCTGCTCCCCTGTCAGCTGAGAAGCCTTTCCTGAGTGTCTAGGACAGTGGTCGGCAAACTGCGGCTCTTTGGCC
>NW_005296359.1:0-627 GCF_000412655.1 Myotis brandtii
TAGTAAAGGACTTTATATTAAATTAAAATGTATTTACACACATACTTAGACATACGCACAGATATACACAACTATCTGAAAGATCAAAGCAATTGACGGCAAAATGAAAAACTCAAACATGACAATTAATTCAAACATGACAGCAGATTAACTTTACCCACTTCTTTCTCACAGAATTAACAGAATTGTCCTTTTAATTGTTTTAGTGTTGTCCCATGAAAAGTAGAAAGAGCCTAAATTTACCAAGATAGAATGAATTAGCTACCAAAGAGTTAAGTTTTCTATGGGAAAGAGAAACACAGTTAAATACTACATCACAAATTACCATTTTTATGTCACTAACCCAACATGACTTTAGCACTAAGCCTGCTACATCTTCACACTCTCATTAGGATATAATGCATATTCATGGTCCTAATTATATAGGCACTTTCTTGACTTGTTTTAATTGTGCATAAAGACACTGTGACAGGAGACCTGACCTTTTCAAGATCATTTTCTCTCCATTGCTTTTCACAAAGCTATTAACTTGTCTTCTTCCCAAGGATTGCAATAATTTATTTCCCATTAATAAAAAATTCCTGGTGCCATGCAAATTAAAATTTATTCAGCAAATAGAATTTTTTT